>NW_012115167.1:3789224-3813387 GCF_000951035.1 Colobus angolensis palliatus
TACATGGAGACATCTGGTGCTCAAGGTCGAAGGCAGACTGGAAACAGATTGAGGAGTCATCAGTATAAATGCAGGGTCACAGGGATCCCCTATAAAAGGGGATATGGCCAAGCATTAAACCTGGGTCATTCCATTTAAGGGGTAGAAGAGAAAAGAAAGCTCATTTAATTAAGGCCCATTACATATAGAAGGCCCTTGTCAAAATGTAAGAATAACGTGTACAGGTTCATGGATCATAGATTGAAAATGAAATTGAAAAAGATGGGATTTTAGAGCTACTTCAGTCCTGCCTTTTCATTTTCCCAAGGAGGAAACTGATAGAGGAAAATAGTGACTGCACAATAATTTATTAATCCATTAGCATCTAACAATCTCCATGTTCATGCAGAATTATTTTATTCACTATCTAAAGAACATAGAGCATAGCCTGTGAGGCAGGAACACAGGAGTTATACTTACTCCTATTATTGGAGTTACACTTCCAGTAAGGAAGTGGCTAGGTAGGAATGGGAAGGAAAGCCCCAAAGAAGTTCCAGATCATGGAATATTATTACCTAAGGAGGGCAGAACTGAAAGGGGATGTCCTCGGAGAAGGAACAGATCCTAGGGCATCCAGAGGACAGAATGGGGGAGGATGCCAGAGAAGTGATCATGAAAAGTGGAAGAGAGGCACAGAAAAGGATTTCCTGTTGTGCCATGGTAAAAAGTTTGAAGGTGAAGTCTAGATGCCCATTTAACACTTGCCGTCGGAGGGGTCTGATTAGTCTGACGGCCACCAGTTCAGAGATGTAAAATTTTACCAAGCTGAAAAGTTGAGTTGAGTCATGTTAAGAGCTGGGATTTGACATCAAATACACCTAAAATGAGTAGTGTAACCCCGGGCCAGTGGTGTAACCCTAGGCTCTTTGAGGAACCTCGGTAACCTCGTGTGTTAAATGTAAGTAATCTACCAACCTCACTGGGTTATTGACAAGATAAATGAAAATGGATGAAGGGACCTGGCACAAAGCAGACTTTCAGTTCATATGAATTCTCTTCCTAGGGAGCTTTCTTAAGAAGATATGCAACACACACACACACATACATACCTCATTCATATTTTCTAATACATTGTTTTAAAATTCTAGATTTAAAACAAAATTCACTACACAGAGAGAAAAAGCCTGCAACAGATCTTTGTGCCAGACCTTGAATGGAATATTATCTGGTAGAAGCTATTCATGGCATAAATAGGGGATTCCACTGGATGCCACTAGTAACTATGATGAAAGCAAACTGGGAGCTGGGTCAACAATAAATAAATAAATAAGCAAACGAATAAATAAATACTACCTAGTCACCCTGAAGAAGAAGGTCTAAAGATTAAATGTTCAGACCAACCTCCTTTTATATGGGTGCAATTTTTGTACCTGCAATTAGCTCCCTCAGCCTTCAATCTAAGAATCAGCTGGTTAATTGTGCATGTAAGTGGCTAATAGCTCCAACTGGGGGACAGTGCAGGCCTAGAGGGTCACACACCTTCCTCCACACATGTTCTGCTGTTACACATTACAGGCAGACATATACATAAACATATACAAAAAGGAGTAAAAATAAAAAGAAATAGATGACTTGTAACACTTCGAGAGAAACAGCATGGGATAATTTACAGTGCATTCTCAAAAAAAAAAAAAAAAAAAAAAAGTATGACTTCTAGGCCCTAATTAGTGTCTCCAAAAGGAGACTCTCTCTGTTCCTCAGAGTTCATTCTAAAACAAATAATAGAGAAATTTATGAAACACTTCCCAAGAATCATGTTCAACTTAACAGAATTGCCATTCAAATTCCAGAAAGTCAGTATATTTAGTAACATTAAGAGCTTAATAGTACGAGGTGGAGGGGTTGGGTGTAAGGGAAATATAAATTGTGGGAAAATGTAAATAGTGATTGTGCAAATGAGGGTTTCCCTGGTATTGTAATTAAACCTCTTGGAATTCTGGGGTATTTTCTCTTCCTCTAGCTCCTTTCTGAAGCTTATCTCTGGCAGGGTCTGGCAGCTTTCCCTTCACTTCAATCTCAGCAGACAGCAATGCTCAACTCAGTTTCTGGAGTTTTCATTCCACATACTGTTGGGCAAAATATAAAAATGATTAAATAATAGAAATAGATTATGTAAAAACCATGATTAAAACATCTGGCCAAGGGAAGGGGGATAGAGGATGGGCTAGGTCAGCAGGCACCCCAGGACTTGAGACCAACCTTTACCCTGAAGATAGCTTTAGCTTTGTCTGAGAAAGGATGGAGGGCATTTAGGGCCCAGAGGCAAAAAGAAAAGTAAATTTATGAAGAGTGAGCTTAGGGGATAAAAACAAAGTCCTTGCTGCTTCTATTTCAGCATTATGAGCAAGAATCCCCCTGCACACATTTAAATGGCATGTTCCCATTTTATGAATCAGGCCCTTAGTTTTAATTGCTTCTTGTACTATGGGCCAATTAAGGATGGGTCTGGAGGGCAGGGATCATTCCCACAGCCTCTGAGGTTCTGAGAGGTGGGGCTTGCTTAGCCTGAGGCACCCATTCACACTTGTATTAAAAAAAAAAAAAAAAAGAAGAAAAGAAAAAAAAGGAAAAGAAAGACCAAGTGCACCATTAAACACCTCTGATAGGAATGCTTACTTTATACAGGCTGAAAGCAAAAACTGGAGGCCAAAAGTTCCCCTTTGGCCCCATTGCTTGCTTTCAAATAAAATCAATTACAACGTTTCTCCTTGTCTGAGCCATGCAAAGCTAAATACCAATATATACAGACCCAGTAGTGTATCTTGAGAAGCTGCCAATAGGTTTGTAAGCCCTCTGAGATCTCCTGTCTTTTTATCTACAATTGATCCCCTGAACCTTTATGCAATAGTTGGGTTAAAGATTAAGAGGGTTTTTTAATATATATATATATATATATATGTAATACCGACTGCATAAGATACACATATTAATGGACTCCTAGTTTCTACAAAGCAACTCCAATATTGTAAACTACCAAAGTAAGTGAAAAAACTTGAAACAAAAATAAAATCTGTTATTAAGCTATACATTATATCTTATATACCTTGACATATGTAGAGTATTTCCCCTGCTTTGTTTTCACATAAGAAAATTAAAATTTATAGAACATATACAAATAATATATTTTTCAGTGGTTTCCAAAGCTTTTAAAATGGGGTCTGATCACATTTCTGAGCTGAACATGTCTAAATGTTAATTTTGAAGAGCCAGCGGGAGGCAGGGAGAGGGTCAAGCTAAACAGCACATGCACCTAGCAATAGCAAAGAGCATTTCTCGCTTATAGGTCACTGGTTCAAATCCCGCTCCAGTCAGCAGGACCCAAAGCCAAGACCATTTAGTTGCTCAGGGATCTGCTGAATTGAGTTGCTATGAAAATCTGGTCACCATCGCAGCTGGACATCTCATCAGAGCAAACAGATTGTTCAGAATTTACCCTATTCCCCCCAACTTTCTTTCCTTCCCTCACATTGTCCTACCAATGGAGCCTTCCAAGAAACCCCAAGTGCCTGGAACTTGGGGTTCCAGAAATGTAGGCTGCCAACCTATACATTTCATATATAGATACACACATACACAAACGCACACACAAACACACATACACATTCCCTCTGTCTACTGTCTGGATTATATATTCACAGTCCACACACACATACACAGTGTCCAGTCACTATCCGTAGTCTCAGGAGGTAAATCACCTTTCTCTGCTATGAATCCTGCACCTCTTACTAACACTAGATTTGCTTGTAATTTTTTCCCTCCAATATACACATCCATGCTACTTTGTAGATAACCAACTAATTGAACAATATAAAAATAATTTCCCAATTTATGATAAACATTACAATGATGCTTCCTCATTTCCCTAATGAAGAAAGGAAGCATCGAGATAAAAGTAAAACTATTTATTAGGTTTTGTTCCTGCACCACTGAAATAAAATAGTGAACCAGCTTGGCAGTTACTACAGGGACCCAGCATGTGCTCATTAACTCTTTGCCAGGTACAAAGGTGTCCTAACAGCTCTGTTTTAATTCCATGATCCGGCCCATAATCCAGTGCTAAACAATAATTAGTATTGACTTGTTAAACAGTAGTTGAAGCCTTCCTTTAAGCACCTCAAATATGCTTTAAGTTTCATAGACGAAGAACCAAAGGAAGGGGGAGGCATAATTGAGAGAAGAGAGAGAAGCACGAAGGTATTTATGGTTTTTTAACTGTAGAGAAAGAACTGTTCTCCTGCCTGGTAACTTTGCGAGTATTAACGCATTGTTTGCAGACCCACGCCGGCACTTTATTCACCCCATGCCTGCTCATTGTTTGAGAAAGTCTTTCCTTCCCTAATAGCTTGCCCCCACCCCACATTCCCTTTTACCTTGTTAGACTGACCAAATGTTGAACAATTTTCTCCCCTCTTCCAGTGCAGTTTAAATTCTTTCCTGAAAATGGCTCTTTTCATCCTATGCAGCAATGTTCATTTAAAATCATCAATGAATGAAGACCTCTGGCACTGTGGATTTTCCATGGTTTTATTTATTGTTCAATTGTGTATTTGGATACACAAGAGGGGACACTAACCACATTTGCTGGGGAAGTAATGAATGCACCCATATGGGCATAGGGAACAATGGGCTACAACCCCTTGGGTGCACTTGGTAAGGGCAGAGACGCAAAGCTGGCTCACCAGCTCACCTCACATGCTGCTCCCACTTTATCACCTGATTCTGCCATCTCTTCCTGGTGCACCACTAAAGGAAGATAGAAAAGTACTAGGTGTGAGAGGTGTCTACATTTTATTGCCTCATAGCATTTCCACTGGTTACATTCTCTCTACACCTGAGTGGAGTTAGGGGTTCGGAATCCAATTGCTGCTCCTCTGCTTGGATTGCTGGCCTTCCATAACCCACCAGCATAGAGGTCATCCTTCTCAGGCTAATTGCAGATTGCTAGATTTGCAATCCTAAACCAAATCAAGTAGCAGCCCACTGAAGGGTTCCTCCATCTATGCATCCATTTGTCCATCCAGCCAATCACTCAAGTGCTTTTTGAGCATCTCCAAATGTGTTTCAGAGCAAAATAAGAAACGGTCCCTGCCTTCAAGCAGTTTTGCAACCCGATCATGGAGAACAAACGGTGCGCCAGGAAATCAAATAGCAGTTAAAGAGGGTAATTAATGAAGCACAAACAGTGAAAGCCTAGAGGTTTAGAGAGAAGACATGTTAAAGAGAGCGGAGATGGTGAGGTCATGCTTCTGGAAGACGGGGGCTTGTGCTAGGCTTTGAAGAAAGAGTATTATTCTAAAGAGAAGAGGGGAGAAAGGGGATCACTCTGGAGACTGGAAGCAACACAAAGACTCAGAAGCCAGAATCAGATCTCTGTCTTTCCAGAACACAAGAAAAAATTAAGCACGCTAGTAGAACACTTTAAATTTGCAAGATACATCCATGTTTCTTCTTTTTTTTATCTTCTCCCATAAAATCTGTGGGGTGGGCATGACAGGAAGATTCGATGTAAAACAGCAATAGATGATGGGAAACATGTATAAAGTCACTGTAATAACTCCTAAGAAAAGTAATGGGGGTTATTCTGGAGAGTTAAGGGCATTAAATGGATGAAAACAAAGTATAAGATGAAGGAGAAACAGGCAGTAACTGTAGGAGGTGAGAAAGGAGGAGAATGTAAGACTATGAACAAATTCTTCCAGTGGGTGACAAGGAGAGATGAATAGGAAGGAAGAGCAGGTTGAGGGAGAGCGGAAAGGATGTTTCTGTTCTGTACTGAGTAAACTTCAGGGGACTATGGAAAACCTAAGTAGAAATGGCCAGGAGACAGCTACATGGAGACATCTGGTGCTCAAGGTCGAAGGCAGACTGGAAACAGATTGAGGAGTCATCAGTATAAATGCAGGGTCACAGGGATCCCCTATAAAAGGGGATATGGCCAAGCATTAAACCTGGGTCATTCCATTTAAGGGGTAGAAGAGAAAAGAAAGCTCATTTAATTAAGGCCCATTACATATAGAAGGCCCTTGTCAAAATGTAAGAATAACGTGTACAGGTTCATGGATCATAGATTGAAAATGAAATTGAAAAAGATGGGATTTTAGAGCTACTTCAGTCCTGCCTTTTCATTTTCCCAAGGAGGAAACTGATAGAGGAAAATAGTGACTGCACAATAATTTATTAATCCATTAGCATCTAACAATCTCCATGTTCATGCAGAATTATTTTATTCACTATCTAAAGAACATAGAGCATAGCCTGTGAGGCAGGAACACAGGAGTTATACTTACTCCTATTATTGGAGTTACACTTCCAGTAAGGAAGTGGCTAGGTAGGAATGGGAAGGAAAGCCCCAAAGAAGTTCCAGATCATGGAATATTATTACCTAAGGAGGGCAGAACTGAAAGGGGATGTCCTCGGAGAAGGAACAGATCCTAGGGCATCCAGAGGACAGAATGGGGGAGGATGCCAGAGAAGTGATCATGAAAAGTGGAAGAGAGGCACAGAAAAGGATTTCCTGTTGTGCCATGGTAAAAAGTTTGAAGGTGAAGTCTAGATGCCCATTTAACACTTGCCGTCGGAGGGGTCTGATTAGTCTGACGGCCACCAGTTCAGAGATGTAAAATTTTACCAAGCTGAAAAGTTGAGTTGAGTCATGTTAAGAGCTGGGATTTGACATCAAATACACCTAAAATGAGTAGTGTAACCCCGGGCCAGTGGTGTAACCCTAGGCTCTTTGAGGAACCTCGGTAACCTCGTGTGTTAAATGTAAGTAATCTACCAACCTCACTGGGTTATTGACAAGATAAATGAAAATGGATGAAGGGCACAAAAGCAGACTTTCAGTTCATATGAATTCTCTTCCTAGGGAGCTTTCTTAAGAAGATATGCAACACACACACACACATACATACCTCATTCATATTTTCTAATACATTGTTTTAAAATTCTAGATTTAAAACAAAATTCACTACACAGAGAGAAAAAGCCTGCAACAGATCTTTGTGCCAGACCTTGAATGGAATATTATCTGGTAGAAGCTATTCATGGCATAAATAGGGGATTCCACTGGATGCCACTAGTAACTATGATGAAAGCAAACTGGGAGCTGGGTCAACAATAAATAAATAAATAAGCAAACGAATAAATAAATACTACCTAGTCACCCTGAAGAAGAAGGTCTAAAGATTAAATGTTCAGACCAACCTCCTTTTATATGGGTGCAATTTTTGTACCTGCAATTAGCTCCCTCAGCCTTCAATCTAAGAATCAGCTGGTTAATTGTGCATGTAAGTGGCTAATAGCTCCAACTGGGGGACAGTGCAGGCCTAGAGGGTCACACACCTTCCTCCACACATGTTCTGCTGTTACACATTACAGGCAGACATATACATAAACATATACAAAAAGGAGTAAAAATAAAAAGAAATAGATGACTTGTAACACTTCGAGAGAAACAGCATGGGATAATTTACAGTGCATTCTCAAAAAAAAAAAAAAAAAAAAGCAACCCTAAGAAATGTCATCATTCTTGTGTCTCAGCCATAGTGGTTGAGAATTATCTGCAAATGTGGGATCAAATTGAGTCTGTAATTAAAAAGGTGACAAAATGGTGATGTCAAGAATCCCTTTCAAAGAGCCACTGGACAGCTCAATGGTCTGGAGAGAGTCACTCCCACAATCTCAGAGAGAACAAGGGTTGGGAGTGGAGGTGGGCAGTGAGTGAAATAAATTGAAATGAATTTTTGTGGTCACAGTTGGGCAACCCACAAATGGCACCGTCATCTCTAGTCTCTACTTTAAGCCAACCTGATGCCCCAAACACCATCCACGGTTAGACTATCAGGCAAGTACTTGCCAGTGTTTTGAGACCATCCAGCTCCAATCGGGACTTACAACCCAACACCCCAGCTCCTGGCTCTACATTGCCCCCTGAGGGGTCCTTCTTCATCAGTTCTTCCTACTTTAAATGTGCTATCCTTGGGTTATATACATGTCTGACCTTGTGTCTTTGGAAACCCAGCTCATGTGTGGTTCAAGCAGTGTTCCTATCTCACATGATGGAAGAAAATGGACCACCGATCCCAGTCTTAGATATTTGAGTGATTTCTGATTAAAAATAATACTTCGATAAATCTCCTTAGAGACTCATCTTTGCCCTTATGTCTGATTAGTCCATTAAAATAAGATTCTAGAAGCAGAAATTATTCAAGCCCTTAAGGTGCCTGAAAAGTATATCTGGTTGGGAAACTGGGGACGTAGAAGTCCAGCAGACTCAGCAGATTAGAATTAAAAGGTCAAGGACTTCCTTGTATATCACATTCAATTTTTCTACATGCACCTGGTTTAATAATATGGAGCCCAAGACCCTTTTCCTACAGGGGACAATGAAGAATGGCCTTAGAGTCAGAATACAAAGCAGAAAGAATTGCTTTAAAGCTAAGTAAGAAGGACAGGACAAAGTGGGGTATCACAAGGAAGGACTAATTAGTTGCCTAATCTTGGGTAACTTGCTTAACCCCTCTGAGACTCAATTTCCTTCCCCATAAAGTAGGAATTATATTAATGCCTGTTGTACACATTCAATTCATCTTGAATGAACATGTATTGACCATCTACTATGTGCCAGGCAGATCATGAAAATGGTCAAAGGGGCACATATAAAATTGCTTTGCTTACTTTTCTATTTGTCATATAAGTTTAATTTGTTTTTTAAATTTATAGTTTAATGTACTCAAGGCCAACTGCCAATGAGCCAAGAAAATTTCAGAGATGCTAGATGAGATTTCTAGTACAAAACGCTAAGAACAAGTTTTATAGAATTGCTCATATCACCTGAAGGACAACTCTAAGGCAAAGTATGAGATTGGTCAAATTCACCTTGATGCCCTTGTAACTTCTTTTTTCTAAAGTACTTTTCCCCATTCTTTTTGCTTCCCCCACCCCAGCATTCTGGACCTTTCGTCATGAGCCCAGGCGTCTTTATGGTGCCCCAACCTGGCTTGCCTTCCTTAAGCAATTCCAAAGAAATTCTTTTTACTCTGTCCTGTGTCCCACTCTCTTAAGGTCCTGATTGTTCAGTTGGATAAGTTCTGATGATACTCGCTATGGTGTTAATGACTGATAAATGTCTACTCCTTTTCTCTGGACATTTGCATTTCAAATAGAGGTTCCTGGAGAGTCCCTGCTTTGAGGGAAATAGCAGGTTGAATGGTGATCATGCTAGGCAGAAAGTTTTATCCTGCACAAACCACATCATACTAGTAGCTGCCAAATTTGTCTATGCATAAAGCGGCATAAAGCAGCTAGCTCTGGTTCCCTTGGGATGTCACTAAGGGGCAGGGTGAAGAGAGAGCAGAATGCAGAGTTTGACACGTCACCTACCTGGAAAATGTACACTGATCTCACCTGTCAAGGGAAGATGCCCCAACCTGTCCAGTCCCCTGCTCTGTGCAGACCTGGCTTGGACCTAGGAAGAAAGTTGCCAGAGACTGAATTTTCTCCCTTTAGTTCTTGAATTCAACCCTCCTTCCCACAAGCCATCATTGTGCCATCAGGGGTTTCTTGTTACAATTTAATTTTTCTCAGTTGCACACTGGGATTCTAATCTGCATCACACCAGCAGTGGGAACGTTTCTAAGAATCATTTCCCAAGACACTTTTAATATGTTTCCAGTAAATTGTACCTCAACCTGTCCAGCTGGCTGGGTCATTTAACGGTGACACACCCACTGAGTCCTGAGGGCCCCTGGAGATTTACCTTGGTGTTTTCCTAACAAAAAAAAAAAAAAAAAAGCTGCCTTCAGTGAGGGGATAAAGCTTTGCTAACATGCAAGTGCTATGGGGAACACAATGAGAACTGCCCGTCAGAGAGGGCCAGACTGCTAAGGCTCGTTATGGAAAAGACTACACACAGGATTAGACAAAAGGGGTTTTGAAGAACTGCAGTGAAATTAAACCAGCTTTGGGGGAAGTGGCATTCAAATAAGAAAAAAAAAATACATATATATATATATCCGGGTGATTATTTAAAGCCCCAAAACAGATGGTATAGTTTATCAAGTATTGTTAGCCAAATTCAGTGCTGCTTTCAGGGACTTAAAAGCATACAGCCAAATGTAAACAAAGTTTTCACAGAACAAGAGCCAGTGAGCAATCTCCTTCAAATCTGCAAAGTCAGAAGGAAAACGTAACTAATCACAACTCACTCCTAGCTGGCTCGTCGAAATGATACCAATGAGAAAAAGTGAAGAGTTAATAGGGAAATTTGGAGTAGGGGAGGGAGAGGGGTGGTTCCCTCCTTTTCTTTCAAGAGCTGGCATTTGTATTTGTGTTTGTGTCATCTGGATCCAAGCCCAAGAAATAAATGAGGTTTTTTGTTTTTGTGAGTTTTGGTTTTCATTTTTCATAATCCAGTTTATTTGACCTTTATTTTTCTGATAATGAAGGGAAAGAGAGAATGTGGTTGAGACAAATTCCTCAAAAGTACAGGCGGCGAGACCAAAGGCCTGGGAGGCCAGGAGCCAGGACAGCCACAGGCACCCCACAGGATGGTCCAGCAGCCTCCAATTTCACTCTCTAAGAAGTTTTGCTTTTCTTTTAAATTTTTTTTCTTTTGTAAAAAAATGTCTTCCCTCCAGAAATGTAAGGGAAAAATAAATTAAGGAATGGGTGATCTGTTCTCATTTCCTATTGGGAAAGATGCTGGCTTGGTCTAGTTTCCTTGTGTCTCTTTGGAGAGACAGAGAATTCTGTCTAGTTCCACAAGTAATAGAAAAGTCCCTTCTGAGGGACGCGGCCTGCTCCTTTCTCCTGCAAACTCATCATCAGCACATGACCCAAAGCTTTGATGTCCCCACACAGCAGGCCTCCTCACGGCAGTGGGCACCCTTTCAAGAGTGGCCCCAGAGGTCCCTGTTTGCTGACAAACTGAGGAGGGGGAGGTGGGGAATGACACCCAGCAACACCCTCACCAGCAGCTGCCACTCCCACCCCATCCAATTCATAAAAGTTCTGAAATGTTGGCGTCTTTGCTGTCGCTTTTCATCAATGCCATTTAAGTGAATTTAGAATCATAATTGTATTAAAATGTTTTAGATGCCATATCTCCAATCCATAAAATTTATTGTACCTTTATGCAGAATTATACTAGAGTTGAAACACATAAATCAATTTATAAGGTCTAATGACACACAAATGCTTAAAAACTAAAGGCGATGTAGTAAATTCAAATTACCATTACAAATGTAAGCTTTGTAGTCAGTGTGTGACCCGCTAAGGATTATATTTAACTCCCCTGAGAGTGGTTTATCATAAAACTTTATACTTTTATTACAGTGAATTATTAAGTCCTCCATGACATGAGTCATTCCTCGCACTGACTATGGCTTTTTTAATGACACTGTAATAGACATCTTGCTAATAGCAGGAAGGTTGCTACCTGTGCAGCAAGGAGAAGGGGTGGGAGGAGGAGGGAAAAGACAGTACAGGACTCATGCTGGAAGAGTAGATTTCCCAAGGGACTCACATTAGCAATCATACAAAGAAGTGTCGGAAGCCTAAACACACATACCCCTCCATGTTCTGTCCTGGGTAAAACAATCACATTCTGCCTAAAAGAAATTCAATTTAAAAGTCACATATGGAGAAAGCAAAACAATCTCGATTTTCCTGAGCATTTTAAATTCCATCAAGACTTGAAATTCCTCTCCCTGCTGCTATGCCATAGATAGGCTTCCTTTCATTCCAATAAGCTCTTCACTAATAACAGATCACCACCATCATATAATGCACAGTGACCCAGGGCTCGTAAACATGACTTCCCTGAGACACCCTTCTCCTCTTTCCATTGTGCCCACACAAGGACTCCATAGCAGGGAACTCTTTCCAGAATCCATTTGAGCCCTCAGATCATCACATGTGTGAAGTCTCCAGCCAAATCAAGGAAGGGTTTTAGATCATTGTCCAGGTTTCAGAAGGCAGTCCTGGTGAGCTGATGTCACTGGGTATCATTTACTTCTTCCAAAAACTACCTAAGGCTCACAATGCTGGTGTCACACAACCATTCACACACAATGCCATTTCCACATCTAGGACATCTGAATTTAGGAATCCCAATCTCCTAACCTGGGAGAAGAGCAGTTTTCATAAAAGATGTCTCTGTGTTCTAGCCAGGCTCAGTTGTGTGAACCTGTAGATCCAGCTACTTGTGAGGCTGTGGTGGGAGGATCCCTTGAGCCCAGGAGTTTGAACCTAGCTTGGGCACAATAGCAAGACCTGCCTCTAGGGAAAAAACAAAAAAAAAGACATTTCTGTGTTGGTGAATAGACATGGGTTTAAAATAGGACTGGGGCGTTTGACCAAAGAGGAGAAGAGAAAATAGATGCCTAGACTAGTTTTCTACACATCTGTATGCAAGAGTGACTTATTTATAGGAATTTCCCATGCATCCTATTATTTAAAAAAAAAAAAAAAAAAACTACTATATGGTGATTGTCTCTGCGCTCTCATTCCCATGGGCATTTGGTCATCTCTAAGGCCATGATGCAATGACTATGAATTCCCCTTCTTGTCCAGTGGCTTGCTAATTCCCACTGGGCATTCATTTGCTAACACATGCTTCTCATGACCACCAAGGTGAGACTTAAAGAACCAACACATACGGCTTCTGACTGGATTATTCTGAACATTTAAGCACAGAGATTTTTGTGAGCATGGGGTTACCAAGTCATAGGTTTGACTTAATGGGCTGAATGATTCTGGCAACTGACAACAAATTTTTCATAAACTGACTGGTTGGTTGATTAATTACAGGAATCTTATTTGTTGCAAATATTTTTATAGGCACAGACATATAAAATTTATAGAAAACCTCAACCCCCCTCTCTCTCAGACACACACACATACACACATTCCTTAATATGAATACATTTTGAAAACTTTCATTAGAAAGTTAAACAAAATTAAACAAGCTTTTACATGAATTGCCCCAAACTTTTAAGCCATAAACAATTTTCACCCAAAATGCTATAAACTCTCAAGGGTAGCCACTCTATCTCCTTCTCAGATACTATTCCAAGAGAAACTCACTGAATTCAACTTAATTTAGTAAGTATTTTTGGAGTGTCTATTTCATGCCTGACCACTACACTGGGGACCCAGGGTTGGATTTTGTAAGCACAGGACCTTGCCTTCATAAAGGTAATAGTCTAGACTCTAGGGCAGAAGTCAGCAAACTACAGCCTACAGGCCAAATTCAGCCCACCACTTGTTTTGATAAAGTTTTATTGGAATACAGCCACATCCATCAGTGGCTGCTTGGAACCACAATGGCAGAGCTGAATAATTATGACAGGGAAATATAGCCTGCAAAACCTGAAATATTTACTATCAGGCCCATTACTGATGATGTTTGCTGGCCCTTGGTTTTGAGCAATGGTCCTGAGTCCCAGCTGAAACTTAAAATCATCTGGGGAGATTTTCTAAAATACAATCCGAGCCCAGACTATCCTAAATCAATTAAGTCAGATCTCTGGGGTATAGAACTCTGAAATTTCTCTCTCAGGGGAAAAAAATGGTTTACCCAGGTGATTCTGATACTGAGCCAGGATGGAGAAGCAAACTAGATTAAACAGACTTCATAGACAAAATGGCAAAAGCAATCATGAGTGTTAAACAGGAAATGAGCCACTTTCCAAGACAGCCACTGAATAACCCAGATGTTCTTAGCTTCTTCAGGAGGAGAGACAAATGTTCTCCACTGCTCCTAGATATTCTGCCTCAGTAGCGTGAGTTGGCTCTAAGACACATGATTCCAGGGAGAACAGCCAAAATCAGAATGTTCTCATGGAGAAGATAATCCAACATTTGTCTACCCATTTCTCCTCACCCTGGTAGCTAAGTACATCACACCCTGAGGGAGGTTTAATATTATTTCAGTAGCTAAAACAGGTAAGAAGCCCTCCTCTGCCTGTAGAGAGGACCTGTTCAAATCAACACACAAAATTATTCATCAACAGCACCTAATCTGAGGGGTCCTGAACGACACTAGTGCCTATCAAAATATATGAAGTTGGGAATCTCTGATCATCTCTTGGATGGGAACCAGGACCACTCTGGAAGCCTTCATTTGGGCTTGATTTCCCTTGGACACTGAGTATATTGTCCAGGTGGTGGTGGAAAGGGTCAAACAGCAACTTAAATATGCTAGGGCTCCTGCAAACCAGCCTCATCTGGAAGAACTTCAGAGTTTCCACTGAACCTGGGAGGCTTTCAGAGACCTGGAGAGAACCTCACATTCAGGCAATCTATATGGCCTAACTTAGTTTTAATAAAAACTATGTGTTGATTAATCACTAACTGTAGATCTAGAACTGCCTAGGCATTGAGTAATGCATAAATTCACATTCCAAAGTATTTACAGTCTCTACACACACACACACACATTTCACACAGGCACCCAAGAAATGCTTGCATAACAGCAAAAGCAACTACATGATTATGTACCATAGGGTGCAATTCAGATGTACAATCCTTTTCCACCAAGAGGCTGGGGTTGTAGGCCTTCTGTGAAGGAGAGCAAACCTTGAAAACAGGACCACGGCCTGTTTGAAATGAAAAAATTCTACAACCACAGGGGAACAGCAAGGGGCTTCAGAATGACCTGATAGTACCTGTAAGGGAAGCAATACAGGAATTTGTAAGCAACAACTTACAAATTAGATTTGTAATTTGTAAATCGGAACCTGGGGAAAGGAGAGACTTATGGACTAAGAAAAAAAATCCCCTGGGAGACAAGAGCATAGAGTTTCACACCAGACCAAAGAATTGAGAGGACCTTTCTTCTTTGACCTTCATCACCTTCTCAAATAAGGTCTTTGGGAGCTCAGAAGAAGAGTCTTGGGTGATCTGGAGACCACTCTAGAAAGGCTCTCTCATTTCATATTTTGCAAAGCATTTTCATACCTGTTATCTCACTGTGCCTTCTCAGCAACTCCATGAATAAAAAACTATCAATTGCTTCCATTTAAAAAAAAAAATAGATAAGTATAACTGACTTTCTAAGAGGTTAAGGGATTTTCCCAAGTCATAAGTTAGCAAATACTCAAACTGGAATCTTACTCCTGTTTTTAAAGTTCAAGATCAGTGTGGGATTTTTTTTTTCAACTCCGTGACAGTGTTGGGAGATGAAGTGAAGACCTGCTCTCCTGTCATAAAAAATGTCAGCCTGATCCAGGGTTCTGCACAGGGCTTCCCCAGCCCTCAGGCCCCAGCTCTGAGTAACAATGCCATCTAATCATCAGAATTTCAAAGACAAAAGCCACAGCAACTCTATGATCACCGTGATAAATTAGGGCTCCCTTCCTTTATATACACACTCAAGGACTGGAAGATGTTAACAGAAATAAAAGAAAAATCCGTATATCACCCCGAGGCAAATTTTAGTTTGTTTTGTACAATCAATTCATATTTCAGTACCTTGGCCTTTTGCTAAATCTTGGAAGAAAAACAGAAAGGAAGGAGGGAAGAAAAGAAATGGAAAAACTGATGCTGAAAAGGCAAAGCCCACTTTTTGACACCCTAGCTGGGTCATGTTGAATGAAAGGGACACTGGCACATTTAAAAGGACCATTTAACTGGATTCCTTAGACTAGGTTTTGACAAGAAGCTTGAAGCAGGAATTTACTCTTTCTACTCATGCAACCTGGCTGTGAAAACTGTCTGCCTTAGCCAAGTTTTTTTGAGTTCAGAAGTCAGCTAGATTTCTGAGCTTATACCTCCAACAGCACAGCCAGCCCACACAAGCCCCTCACCCTGTTCTACAGATTAGAGCATGGGCTCCAAATCACAGGTGAAGAAGATCATCTGAGCGGGAGGGAGCTGGGTTGCAGTGGAATCTACAGCTGCTGAGAAAATCCAGCATCTTTTAAAGTCAGGAGGCAAGTGCTGTGACTTAGGTTTCGAGTTAGAAAAAGAAATGAGAATTGGGAGTCACTCAGCAGGGATGTCATATTAATGCAAGCATCTGAAACCCACCCAATCCTTCAGGTGGCAGTAAAAATGCTACCTCCCCCAGGGGCAGTCTCCCCTGATTCATTACTACTCCTGCCACTTCTGTCTGCAGCTCATGCTGTCCTGTGTCAGTCACGCACTTAGGGGCAGAGATGCAGGAAGGTGGGGCTGTCATTTAAACTCTGTGTTTTCTACACCAGGGGTCAGTAATTGACGGTCCCTGGGCCCACTGCCTGTTTTTATGGCCCACAAGCTAAGAATGGCTTTTATAATTTTAAATGGTTGAAAAGAATCAGAGAAAGAATAATGTTTTATAATCAAGAAAATGATATGAAATTCGGTGTCCACAAATTTTAGTGGAACACAGATGCACCCATTTATTTACCTATGGTGGTTTTCACACCACAGCTCCGAGTTGAGTAGCTGCAACAGAAAACGGACTGCCCACAAAGCCTAAAATATTTACCATCTGGCTTTTTGCAGAAGGAACCTGCTGATCCTTGGTCTAGACTATATCAAGAACCTAAGCAATGTTTGGGGTATAAGGGAAAGAAGGGAGTGTGAGGCAAGAAGGACGAGAGAAGGAGGCATGGGAAGGGAAAGGAGAAAAACTGATGTAAGAATTAAAAGTAATAAAGAAAGGAAATAAAGACAGTTAAAAAATTCGTTTAAGGAGTTAAAAGGGAGCAGAGGTCAGTCATTCAGGTTTTCATAAGCCATTGGATGTAAGAATGGCTATTTATGTTCCCAGATTCAGAGGATCCGTCGTGAGTATTAACACCAAATTGCTGGCTGCCCAAGAAGACATACCAGGAAATCAGTCGGGTGCCCAGCAGAAGTAGCTCAGAGCCAAGATCCCAGGACAGAGACAGTGTGAAGGGTTAAGTTTCCCAAGCTCTATATAGTGGTCCATATTTCAGCCTTTTAACCATTCTTTTCACCCTTTCCTCCTTCTATGCTCAGCCCATTATACCCCATTCCCGTGGAGGAGAAGAGTCTCTGCTAGTTCTCCCATTTATTCGACTTTCCAGGCTCATCACTTTACCTTTTGCACATTCCTATTTGGACACCTTCTCAGCAACCTCTCAATCAATTTGTGTCATAGAAAGTTTCAAGTCCTACTGCAGGTCTTCTGGATTTTTGGACAACCCATCCATACTTGGCTACTCTTTCCCCTCTGGGTTCTCTCAGGACTTCTCCTGCAGCACTTGGGATACCGGCTCAGCACCTGCTCCGCACTTAGGATGTTGCATTTAACACAATGACAGTTAAACACTGAGCCAGCTTTGAAGGAAGTTGTACAGTCAGTGCCTGCCTTTATATGTCCAAAATCTCACCAGGGCTATCCCAACTAGAGTCATCTATTTATCTCCTCAGCATTTGTAATTATGTCCTCTCTTCTGATCCTCATTTATCTTATTTTCTCTTTTGTTAGTTAATTCTTCCAGAGATTTATTGTTAGTGCTTCCAAATGGTCAACTTTTGGCTTTGTTGATTTTCTCTATTGCATATTTATTTTCCAGTCTACTCATTTGTACTTTTATTCTTTCTGCATTATTTTTTCCTTCAATTTTGTTTGACTTTATACTGTTCTGCTCTTCTAACTCCTAAAATTGAACACTGAGTTAATTAATTTTGAGCTTTTCTTATTTTCTGATATAAGTACATAAGTCTACAGCTTTCTGTGTAGGTATTATATTAACTATACCCCCATATGTTTATGGGGGTATAGTTTATGTTTTGATACATAAACTACTACTGTCCTGCAGTTCTAAATATCTTGTGATTTCTCCTTTGATACGTGACTTACCTGAATGTATTTGTCTTAATTTTCAAACATATAGGTTTTTTCTAGTCAGTCTATGCTGTTGTTGTATAATGTAACTGCACTGTGGTCAAAGGGTGTGGTCTGGGTAGCTATGACCCTTTGAGATTGGCTGAGACCTGCTGTAGGGTTCAGTACAGAGTCGATGACCGTACATGTTTCATGGGTCCTTGAAAGAATGTGTGTTCTGCTGTTGTTGGCTGTAATGTTCTACATATGTCCATTAAATCACATTTGTCAATTCTGTTGTTTAAATCTTTGTAGCCTTATTAATATTTTCTCTCCCTGTTCTATGCGTTACTAAAAGAAGTATGGTAAAACCCAAACACTATGGTAGGTTTATCTATTAGTCCTGCCCATTTTGTGGTGTGAATTGAAAAGATATGTTATCTCTTAGAGTTGTAATGTTTTCCTAGTGATCTGGATTTTTATCATTGTGTGATGACTCTCTTTAATAATGCTTTCATTCAAAATTAACATAGAAATCTCAGATTTGTTTTGATTAGAATTTGCATGGGGTATCCTTTTCTATCATTTGTCTTTCAATATTTCTGTGTGCTTATGTTTTAATTTATAAAGATAATTTAGTTTAGTTTTTTAATCCAGTCTGGAACCATTGTTTTTTAATGGAAGAGTTCAGGTTACTTGCATTTATAATGTTTACTTTTATATTTAGGTTAATTTCAACAATACTGTATTCTATTTTCTTTTCTTTTCTTTTTTCTTTTTTTAAAAGACAGTCTTGCTCTGTCACCCAGGCTGGCACTATCTCACCTCACTGCTGCAACCTCCACCTTCCGGGTTCAAGCAATTCTCCTGCCTCTCCCGAGTAGCTGGAACTACAGGCGCCCAACACCACGCCCTGCTAATTTTTGTATTTTAAGTAGAGATGGGGTTTCACCACGTTGGCCAGGCTGGTCTTGAACTCCTGACCTCAGGTGATCCACCCGCCTCGGCTTCTGAAAGTGCTGGGATTACAGGTGTGAGCCACCACGCCCAGCCTATATTCTATTTTCTATTCCCCTGTTATTGTCTGTTTCTCTTTTTAAATTTTCTTTACTTCCTTTCTTTTAGATTAAATCTTTTATTTCTCATTCTGTTTTCCTTATTGTTTGGAAGGTTTATGCTATATGTTCTACATTTTCTCTGTCTGTGGTTACCCTAGCCACTTTCTCTTTTTTAACATATGGGGGTCTCACTATGTTGCCCAGGCTGATCTCTAACTCCCACCCTCAAGTGATCCTCCCACCTTGGCCTCCCTAGTAGCTGGGGACTATAGGCTAAAACCATTGTGCCCAGCAACCTAGCCATTTTAATATGCAGATGTAAATTATCAAAGTCTGAAGTTGGTTAATATTGTTACCTTTGTCCCAAGAATTTCAAAAACCTAGAATATTTTAACTTGGATCCTTTATCCAATTCTTAATTATTTTAGTTATATTCTATTTCATAAAAAGAAAAAACAAACAAGACTTTTTTTTTTAAATACAGGCAGTGTTTGCTTAGTTTTGTCCACCTGTTTACAGGGTTCTTTGCTTATGATTCATTCCTGTACCCCAAACTTCCATCTAGGATCATTTTCCTTTTACCTGAAGTTTATTCTTTGGAATAACTTTTGATGAGGATGTTTGTTTATTTGTTTTAAAATGTTCTTATCTAGACTTTATTCCTAAAGATTATCAATAAATAAAGGTTTTCTTTACATAATATCCAAATTGAGTTGTTTTCTTTCAGTACATATGCTATATTATTCCACTATATTGTTGCTCCCAAAATGTCTAAACACCATCTTTTGCAGGTAATGTGTCATTTTTCGTTGGCTGCTTTTAGGACTCTTTGTCTTTGATGTTTTGCATTTTTTAAACCTAGGTGTGGATTTATTTTTATCTTACTTGATATGTATTGGGTGGTTTGATTCTAAGGATAAGTAATTCCGAAAACTTTCAATAATTGTGTACTTGATATACTGACTATTTTCCATTCTTCTTGTAATTACTGTCTGAATCTCTGATCTGACCTATGTAAAATCTTCTAGCTCCATCCTCCATATCGTTTAACCTCTCTTATATACTCAGGTCTTTGTCTCTCTGGTCTGCATTCTCAGTTTGTTGTTATTGCTATTGTTGTAGATATCTCTTCCAGTTCACTAAATCTCTGTTTAGTTCTGTCTACCTTGCTCTTTAATCTATCCACTGAGTTATTTCAATTATTCTATTTTTCTCTTTTAAAAATTCAATTTGACCTTTTCATTTGAAGCACTTTGGTCAATCTTTATGGTTTCTTGTTTCGTTCTCATACTTTGAAGCTTTTCTTTTACGTTTAAATATATGTTGAGCATAGTTATTTTAAATTTTATGTCTGATAATTTCAATAACTGAAGATTTTACAAGTCTGATTCTGCCTTCACTGTTTCCACCAGCCATTATTCATATTGCCTTGCTTCCTTGTATATTTTATTATTTTTGACTGAGCTTAGTATTTTTTAACTTCATCTTTGGGAATTTTTAGGCACGGGTTGCAGTTGTTTGTCTTCAGAGAAAGGAGGAAAGAAACCCAGCTTCTAAATAACCCAGAACCATTTTCAATTCAATTCTCTATTTGAACATTTTCTGGATTATATAGGTAGCATGAATTCTGACCTCAAACTCTCATGAGGACTAGGTGTTAGTTATTTCCCATGTTCCCCCTTCAAACAGCAATGAGGGCAAATTTTTGTCCTTGCTATACTCTTCTGCATTATACTCCTTTCACCTTTATGCTCCTAATGCGATCCCTGGGGGTTCTACATTTATATGGGGAACCCCATCAGACTCCCTACCTTGTGGAGGACGTGTCTTATTCCACCTTCTCATGCCCCCTTTCATCACTGCAGTAGAATCAATGTCATTAGGACTCACCAGAGACCCCAGTGCGCAAGCAAACATTGGTGCTAATTTACCTGTCATATTTCCTACCCTCCCTTCTATTTGGCCTTTAAATATTTCTTTGCTTCATGCCATCTTTGTGAAACACAAAAAGTAAGTATTGTTTATATTTCATGTGACATTTTTTGTTGTTCCAATCAGAAGTATTGGTCAAGGTATTTAGTTTGCCACTCCACCGAAAACTTACAACTACTGTCCAATTGACACATAAGCTCTGGAGTGGAGCATTAATACATTCAACACAGTGGAGACTCTGAGATGGTGAAGAAGTGAAGACTAGCATCTATACACGGACACATCTGAACTACAAATGGTTCCACTCCAGTGTAACTCTGGAAAGAGGGTCGGATCTCTCATGCACTTGATCCTAAATCCAGTTTCTGTTTCTCACTACATAGGTTCCCTGAATCTGGCTACTTTCTTTCTTTAACTTGGGACTGTGAAACTGGAATTATAGCTTCATTCTGAAGGCTAGTTTCAATATTTATCAGTTAATGGAAAACTCCTTTTCTTCCACTTATAAGTTAATGGAAAACTTATTGTCTTGTTCTTTTGTTTCATATCTTCACTCCTTGCTAAGGATTTGCTCTCCACACATGTATTGGTCACCTGCTGTGTGTCAGGCATTATTCTTGCCCCTTAACAGAATCACAGATCCCCACAGGAATTTCTAAGAGCCTCCAAGAAATGAGAGCCTATCTCTATGACAGCATGACAATTTCATCTGGAATTTATGCATATCTGCTACTGGTATATCCAATCCCAGTATGATTCAAAGTGTGATACACAAATGGGCGGTTGGGACCTGAATATCAACCTCTGAAGGTAGAAACCAATGATCGATAATCTGCATTTTGGCGAGGCATAGTGGCTCACACCTGTAATCCCAGAATTTTGGGAGGCCGAGGTGGGTGGGTCACTTGCATCCAAGAGCTCGAGACCAGCCTGGCCGACGTGGTGAAACCCCGTCCCTACAAAAAATTAGCCGGGTGTGATGTCACATGCCTGTAGTCCCAGCTGTCTGGGAGGCTGAGATGAGAGGATTGCTTGAGCCCTGGAGGTCAAGGCTGCAGTGAGCCACAATCATGCCACTGAACTCCAGCTTGGGTGACAGAGTGAGACCCTGTCTCAAAAAATAATAATGATCTGTGTTTCAACAAGCTCTCTAGGTGACAATTAAACTCATAAAATGTTAGAGCTAGTGTTCTATCACACTATATTATTTGATCTTTGCTTTATCTAACAATAAAGTCTGAGGTTCATTGATCCAGATTCCTGATTTTAAAAGAGACCACTAGGTTTTCAAACACCACCCAAAGAAGCACTAGCGTCAGCTCACGTACTTTCATGATACAGAAGAACTAACTGTGAAGAGATCGTAGATGCCACTAGGTACAGAGTATAGCATTCTAAATGTAATATATTATGTTTTCTGTTTTTTAGAAACTATTTGTAACAGCGCTGCTGGCAAGTTCTCCCTGTTTCCCCATCCTGCTATTTGGGCAAAACATAGCTAAGTTCCATCAGTGAATGCAAGCTCCAACCAATCTGCTCACCTTGTGGCTGCAGAGGGAAAACAGACTAAAGAATTACACAATCAACCAGCACAGGAGTCATCCCATAGCATCTTGGAGGGAAGAGATAGGGTAAGAAACAAAGTTCATGCCTGGAATGAGCTTAAGGCCACACAAAGAGAGAGAGGAGAAGTGAATTGAACTCAGAGGTTCCCAGATATGGTTGGAAATAGCCCCCCACAACAATCTGTTTAATTAAGTCCAAGACCAAAATCTCACTGGAAGGGAAGTAAAATTATGTAGTGAGAAGGAAAGGTTAGCCAAGGAAGAAAAAAACTTGTCAATCCAAAATTTCCTTGCAAATCTTCTCCCCAAGAACCGTTAGGAGGAAAATCTACACACACTTGAGAGAAAGAATACACTCAATAGGCACATGTCCTAATAATTTAATCTGCCTTTTTTTCTATTTGTTGTATGTGCCACATCTTTGTAACACATAGATGTGTGCTTGACATGCTGAAATCACAGAGTACCTTCCCCAAATCATCTCAGGAAGAATCTGTGCCAAAAGACAAAGTGGCAAAGACATTCCTGGATGGCTGCTTGTGCTGGAATTTGTTTTCACAACTAAAATAAGAACAGAGTTAATTTGGCTTTTGAGCTGATATGTAACTAAAATGATTAAAACAAAATTAGGAGTCAACATTATATTACAGAATCTTAGGAAATCAAGTCACTAGGCATGTTTATGGGCAAGAAACAAAAAAACTCTTTTTGGACACATTTGGGGAGAAGGAGGTTCTCAGCTTGCAATGCAACTTGGAAGCTAGATGGATTCTCCTTGACATTTCCAAAAGGAAATTGAGTATGGTGTTTCTGCTTCATTGCCACACTCAAACAGCATCAACACATTTGTGGCAGAATAGGAAGTGTCACCATTTTCCATCTCTGACACAGAACAGGACACAGAACATATTTCTTATGCCTACTTTAGTCCCCAAGCTTGTATTTCCTAGAAAAAATAAAAAATATAAGGTTACCCGGGTTCAGTAAGGAAAAAAAGTCGAGTGACATAAGTAATTTCTGATTCCTATCATTTTAAAGAAAAAAATAAGATAAAGAAAGAAAAGGAAAAGAGGAGTCCCCTCATGCTTCTTATGGCAGGCAGAATAATGGGCCCTTCAAGATGTCCACATCTTAATCCCCAGGACATGTGAACATGTTATGTTGACACATGACACATGACATATGACAAAGGGGAATTCAGTTTGAGGATGAAATTAAAGTTGTTAATCAGCTGACTTTAAAATAGGGCCATTAATCTGGGTTAACTGGGTGGGTCCAATGTAACCACAAGGATCTTTGAAAGTGAAAAGTAAGATGTGAATAGAGAAGTGAGAACCAGATAGATAGTAGCATGAGAAGGTCTGAAGCCCAGGGTTGCTGGCTTTGAAGATGGAGGAAGGGGTCATGAGCCAGCAAAATTGGACAATCTCTAGAAGGTGGAAAAAGCAAGGAAACAGGTTCTCCTTAAGAGCTTCCAAAAAGGAATGCACCCTGCTGACAACTTCATCTTAGTCCATGAGATTTTTCATGGACTTCCGGTCTACAGCATCATAAGATAAAAAAAGTTGTGCTGTATGAAGCTACTGCATTTGTAATAATTTGTAATAATGGCAATAAAAAACTAATATACCCCCTCTCAAACACAGACTTGCCTTACTCCCCAAAAGTGTTGACCCTAACTTCTAACACAATAGATTAATTTCACTTGTTTTGAACATTTGTTAAATGAAATAACACTGTATTATTTTGTGTCTGAATTTATTCTGTTTTTTGTAACTGTATAGTAT
>NW_012115167.1:3813437-3830421 GCF_000951035.1 Colobus angolensis palliatus
TATAATTTTTTTTTTTTTACTTACTCATTCTATTATTGTTGGACAAATCTGTGACTTTTATAAATAATAATGCTGGGGGCATATTTGTACATATCTTTTGGTGTAATGTGTTCACATTTCAATCGATACATACCTGGGAGTGCATTAGATAGATAGTAGGGTAAGCACAACTGGAGTGTGTCATGCCTAAGAATTTTTTCCAAAATACTCTTATAAGCAGGGTATCAATAAACAAATCAACTCTATAGTTGGTATGGTTAGTATTTTGCTTTGTTTGTGGTGGTTGTTACAGATGTTCCATTCTGGTAGACATGTAGTAGTGTTTTAAACTTGCACTTCTCCAATTACTAATGGTGGTCACTTTGTCTTATGTTCTTGGGCATTTGCAGTTTCTTCTTTTGTGAAGGGCCTAGCTCATTTGCCCATTTTTCTATTGGGATGTCTGTGCTTTTAACATTGATATATGGGAGCTCTTAATATAGTCTGGTTATCAATCTTTTATTGGTTGCATGTGTTGAAAATATCATCTTCTACTCCAGCTTACATTTGTATTCTCTTTACACTATGTTTGGATAAGAATAAGTTCTTAATTTAATGTAACCCAATCTATCTGTCATTTCCTAGTTAGTGATTTTTGCATATTGTTCCAGAAATCTTTCCCAACCCAAAGTCATGAAGATATTCTATATGATCTCCTAGATGTTATTGTTTTGACTTTCATATTTAGACCCACAATCAGCATAAACTTGATTTTCAAGTACATGTGAGGTAGAAGCCCAATTTCATTATGAGGATATGCAATTGACACTGGACAGTCATTGAGAAAAGGCCTCATTGCTCCCATTGTGCCAAAGTGCTACTTTTAACAGAAATCAAATATCCATATAGGCATAGTTCTATTTCTTGACTCTTTTAGTCTAGGCACACACCAATACCACACTACTTTAGTAGCTGTAGCTTTATAATATGGCTTGTTGTTTGATAGAGTATGTCTTTCTACCTGCTTCTGCTTCAAGATTATCTTAGATATTCTTGGCCCCTTGTGTTTTGATATAAATATTGGAATCAACTTTCCCATATCCACAAGATAACGTGCTCAAATCTTTGTTAAGATTGTATTGACTCTATAGATAAATTTGTAAAGAACTAATATAAACTTTTATTTATTGAGATCATCTTTAATTTTTGTCAATATTTTGCAATGTTTTGTGTAGTGGACAAGTAAACATTTTCTTAGCTTTATTAAAAGGAGCTTAATATTTTGATGATATTTTGATGTTATATTTTGAATTTTATAACTTTTTTCAGGCACTTAAAAATATATGTTGGTGCATTAATGTTGTATTGAAGTCTTGCTAAATTCATTTTTTAATTCTAATAAATTATATATAAATATTTTAGGATTTTCTATGAACATAATTATGTTGCCTATAAATAATGAGAATATTATTTCTCCTTCTGAACTTTGTATCTTCTATTTGTATATTTGTATGTTGCTTTTTGTGCTGGAAGGACTCCAGTACCATGTAGAATAGGAGTGATGACAGCCAGCTTCCTTGTCTCATTCCCAATTTCAGAAGGAAAGCATTGATCATTACACATTTAAAATGATAAATACTTCATATTTTTCACAGCTTTTCTATATCATATTAACAAAGCACATTCTGTTGATTTTATGCTAAGAATTCAATATGAATTGGTGTTGAATTTTCTGTACCTATGAAGAAAATCACATGATTTCTCTGATATTCTGTTAATGTGGTAAATTACATTGATAAGTCAAGAATTCATATTTTCATTTCAAGGGTAAATATTACATAAAATGCTACACACAAAGTGATATAATACCATTAAAGCAACTGCTAAAATAATATAGCAAAATGAATAGTTAATAGTTATAGTAACAAGTCAACTCCTGGAGATAAAATTGAATCAGAAACAGACTCATGTAATACAAAAAAAGAAAGAGAAAGGAAACAAAGAATAGATAAGAAAAATAGAAAATAGATTTTCTTGGGCAGCCCAACCGTATCATAATCATATTAAATGTAAATAGCTTAATGCTCATAATTAAAAGGCAGAGATTGTCAGATTCAATAAGAAAGAAGACTCAACTATGAGCTAACAACAAGAAACTCATTTCAAATATAAAGATATAAATATGTTAAAAGAGAAAAGACAGAAAGAATATATTCTATGTTAACACTAATCAAAAGAAAGAAAGCATATCTACATTAATATCAGACAATATGAATTTCAGAGCAAATAATGTTACCACAGATTCAAGAGGGTCATTTCAAAATGATGAAGAGGTATATTCAATATGAGAACCTAATAATCCTAAATATCTGCACATTTAATAACAGAACTTCAAAATACCAAAAGCAAAATCTTATACAGAAAAGGAGAAATAGACAAAATAAGTATTATTTTCAAAAACATAAACCCTTTTTGTCAATAACTGAAAGAAAAACTAGACAGAAAATCCATAAGTATAATGTAGAACAGAACAAGGCAATCAACCACTTTGATCTAATTAACATTTATACAACAGCTTCCTAACAACAGCAGAACACATTCTTTTCAAAATCACATGGAATATCACTCAACAAACTAGGGAGAGAGGGGAACTACTTTAACATAAAAAGGCTGTATATGAAAAACTTACAAGTAATATTATACTTCATGGTAAAAGATTGGAAGCTTTTTCTCTAAAATCAGAATCAAGAAAACAAAATCTTGCTTTCACCACTGCTATACAACATAGTAGTGGAAATCTTTGACAGAGCAATTAGGCAATAATAATAATAATAATAATAGGCATCCAAAATGGAGAGGAGAAAGGAAAATTACTTCTGTTTCTCAGACAACTGATCTTATATACAGAAAACTCTAAAGATTCCACACACAAAAATTGTTAGAAATAAAAAAACAAATTTTACATGTTGCAGGATATAAAATCATCACTCAAAATTTAGTTTCCTTTCTATATACTTACAACGTTTCCTTTCTATATACTTCCTTTCTATATACTAATACTTACAATAATCTAAAAGGAATTTTTTAAATTCCATTTACAATAGCATCAAAAAGAACGAAATACTTAAGAATAAATTTAACCAAAGAGGCAAAAGACTTTTACACTACAAACTACAAAACGCTGCTGAAAAACGAAAGACCCAAATAAATGGAGACATCTGCGTTCATGAATTGGAAGACTTAACTATTTTTAAGAAGTTAGGCCGGGCACGGTGGCTCACACCTGTAATCCCAGCACTTTGGGAGGGCAATGCGGGTGGATCATGAGGTCAGGAGATCGAGGCCATCCTAGCTAACACGGTGAAACCCCGTCACTGCTAAAAACACAAAAAATTAGCCGGGCATGGTGGCGGGCACCTGTAGTCCCAGCTACTCAGGAGGCTGAGGCAGGAGAATGGCGTGAACCCGGGAGACGGAGCTTGCAGTGAGCCGAGATCACGCCACTGCACTCCAGCATGGGTGACAGAGCGAGACTCCGTCTCAAAAAAACAAAAGAAGTCAACACTACCAAAGTAATCCACAAATTTAATGCAATCCCTAGCAAAATCTCAGTGGCATTTTTTGAAGAAATGTAAAAATCCACCCTAAAATTTACACAGTATCTCAATGACCTTAACTATCCTAAATAATCTTGTAAAAGAAGGACAAAGTTGAAGTATCCCAATTTCTAATTTCAAAACCTAAGCTGCAATAATCAGAATAGTGTGGTATTGCCATAAAACAAACATACAGACCAATGGAACAGAACAGAGAACCCAGAAATAACCCTTGCAGATATAGCCAAATGATTTTGACAAGATTGCAAAGACTCTTCAATAGGAAAAAAACAGTCTTTTCAACAAATGATGCTGGGAAAACTGAATATCCACTTGCAAAATAATGAAGTTGGGCTTTTACTGTACACCATCCACAAAATTTAACTCAAAATGGATCAAACATAAACATAAGACCTAAAATTATAAAATGCTTAGAAGAAAAATATAAGGAAAAAGCTTCATGACATTGGGTTTAACATGGATTTTCAGGATATAACACCAAAACTACAGGCAACACAAGTGAAAATAGAACAACTGGACTATATCAAAATTAAAAACTTCTGTGCATTAAAGGACACAATCAACAAAGTAAAAAGGCAACCTGTGAAATGGGAGAAAATATGTGCAAACCATATATCTAATAAGGAGATCGTATGTCAAACACGTAAAGAATTCCTTCAATGCAACAAATATAACCCAGTTTTAAAATGGACAAAGGACTTGAATAGACATTTTTTCAAATGTGACAAACAAATGGCCAGAAAGCATATGAAAAGATGCTCAACATATCTAATAATTATGAAAAAATTAAATCAAATCAAAACCATGATGAGATATCACCTCATATTCATTGGGATGGCCACTATTTTTTAAAAAGGCAGAAAATAACAAGTGTTGGTGAGGACATGAAGAAATTAAAATCCTTGCTGGTAAAAATGTGAAACACACAGCTCCTATGGAAAGCAACAAATATTAAATATTTGTTCATCAAATATTAAAAATACAATTACCATACAGTGCAGAAATTCCACTCCTGTCTATATATCAAAAAAAAATCGAAAGAACGATTTCAAAGAAATATTTGTACATCCATATTCATTTCACCGCTATGCAAAATAGCCAGGAGGTAGAACCAACCTATGTACCCATGAAAAGAGGAATTCATAAATAAAATGTGTTATCTATCTACACACATGTGCACACACAATGTGATATATATGGACTATTACTTAACATATACAATTATAACATATATGGAATATTATTCAGGTTTTAAAAAGGAAGGAAATTTTTACACATGCTGAAACATCACTGAAGCTTGAGGACATTATGCTAAGAGAAATAAGCCAGAACGAAAAGACAAACATTGCATGATTCTATTTATATGAGGCATCTATAGTCACATTCGTAAAAAACCAGAAAGTAGAAGAGTTGTTACCAGAAGCTGGAGTAGATGGAGATGGAGAGCTGTTTGATGGGCATAAAGTTCGTTTTACAAGATGAAAAATTCTGGAGATATGCTTCACAACCATGCGAATTTTCTTAACATACTGAACTGTACACTTAGAAATGATTTAGATGGTAAATGTTATGTTTTTTACCACGGTAATAAAAAAAGAAGCACAGGGAACATTTACTAAAATAGACCATATTCTGGGCTATAAAACAAGTCTTAGTAATATAAAATGACTCAAATAATTTGTGAGATGAGAACCTGAAAATTTCTTTGGGGAAAGTTTTAAGTGACAGATTAAATGTCCTCAATTATATTTTTCTTATAATTTTAATAAATTATTTCCTTAGAATTTGTTCATTGAAATTTCAAAATTTGGGGCATAAAATTTTCTCTAATATCCTCTTGATAATTCTTCATATCTTTATTATATCTTCTTGTTCATTCCTGATATGTACCTACCTGTCTTTTTCTTAATCATCCTGACTTATGCTTTATCAATTGTCTTTCAGAGAACTAACTTTGGCTTTATTGAATTTCTTTACTGTATATTTGTGTTCTATTTAATTAATTTTTCCTCTTTTTATTATTTCTTTTCTCCTCCATTTTGAGGTTAATTTGCTGATATGTTTTTAATGTCCTGATATAAATAATTACACGGTCATTTTCAGCCTTTTTTTCTTTTCCTACATGTTTTTATTATGACGTATTTCTTTCTAATTATCTCTTTACCTGCATTTCTGAAGTTTTGGGATGTTATATTTTTCTTATTTTGTTCAAAATATCTTTTAATTTTTATTGCGATTATTTTTAACATAATAATTATAAGAAGTCTATTACTTAATTCCAAGCACTTGGAGATTTTCAAGTTCTCTATTTGCTTTGACGTCTAGTTTAATTTCACTCTAGTTAGAAAATAAATTCTGTATAATTTCAAGTTTTTGAGAATTTGTCTTTACTTGCTTTATGGGCCATTGTAACTATACATATAAAAGTCGTTAAAATAGTTAATTTTATATTATGTATATCATACCACAGTAAAAAAATACACTATTGGATACTGTGTTCTCTTTGTCTTTTAAGTTAATTTAGTTAATAATATTGTTTAGAGGTTCTATGTCCTAACTAACTTCTTGTCTGTGTATTCTGTCCGTTCCTGAGAGATACATGTTAAATCCTCTTACTCTGATTATGAACTTCTCTATTTCTCCTTTGGATGGTTTTATATCTACTTGAAGCTCTTCGTAGATAGCTATAAATTTAGACTTGTTACATCTTCCCAGTGAACTGACTTTTTTTGTCATTATATGTCCATTTTCATCTCTAGTAACGACACTTTTTGTTTTAAAGCTTCTTTCATATTAGTATAGCTATATCAGCTTTCTTTCAGTCAGTATTTTTCTATCCTTTTCTTTTCAGTCATTCTATATCCATACATTGATTTTGAATTTCTACAGGCAGCATATAGTTGGGTTTGGTTTTGTATTTAGTCTTACATTTTTAATTTGTGCATTTAATCTATATACATTTAGTGCATTACTGATATATTTGAATAGCTCTATTATCTTCCTTCTTACTCCTCTTACTCCTTCCTACAACTGTTCTGGTTTTCTATACTTTTTTTTTTTGAGATGGAGTCTTGCTCTGTTGCCCAGGCTGGAGTGCAGCGGTGCGATCTCGGCTCACTGCAAGCTTCGCCTCCCGAGTTCACGCCATTCTCCTGCCTCAGCCTACCGAGTAGCTGGGACTACAGGCGCCCGCCACCAAGCCCAGCTAATTTTTTTTTTTTTTTTTGTATTTTTAGTAGCGATGGGGTTTCACCGTGTTAGCCAGGATGGTCTCGTTTTCCTGACCCCGTGATCCACCAGCCTCAGCTTCCCAAAGTCCTGGGATTACAGGTGTGAGCCACCGTGCCTGGCCGGTTTTCTATACTTTTTATATCATTTTCTAGCCTTCTTTTGGATTGATTAAATGTAGTTATTTATTATATTCTCCTTCTATTATGCTATTATGTGTCCTTTTAATGTAAGTATGTGTATTTTATTTAGGGCTACCTAGAGATAAAGGTGTACTTATAAAGTCTGTCTAATGAAAATTAATACTTTCATTCTTACTGTACAGTTCAAGAACCTCAAGACGCTTTAATTCCATTAACTCTCTCAATTTATATGCTATTGTCACAGTGTATTTTAATTCTATGTATGTATTCTTCCCACATGACATTATTATTATTTTATATAGTTAAAACTTATTTATATTTTTCTACATACTTATTTTTCTCATTTCTCCTCTGTTTTCAATCTTCAACCTAAAATGGTTATAGACTGCCCTTCATACCTTCTTTTAGTATAGGTCTGCCAGTGACAAATCCTCTCAGTTTTTTCTTATCTGGAAATGTTATTGTTTTGCCTTGATTTGGGGGATATTTTCGATGAGTATAAAATTCTAATTTGCCATTTTTTTCAGTGGTTTGACTATACCATTCATTAACTCCCAGCCTCCACTGTTATTGTTAAAAAGTTAGCTGTTAGTCTTGCTGCTCTTTCCTCTCTGGCTACTCTTAAGATTTTCTGATTGTCGTTGGCTTTCAGCAGTTTAACACTATATGCAACTGCTTTGTGTTTATTCTACTCTAGGTTCAGAGTGTTTCTTTAATATATGGCTTGATACATTTATTCAGTTTAGGGAAACTCTTGGCCATTATCTATTAGAACACTGCTTTTACCTAATTCTCACTTTCCTATCCTGCTAGGCTTCAAATTATACGTATATTGGAATTTTTTCTCTATTCTTTTTTTTAATATATTTTTTTCTTCTTTTAAACTCAAGGTTCATTTTAAATATTTTATTCTGACCTATGTTGCTGTTCACTTAGTCTCTCTTCAACTGTCTATTCATTGTTAATACACCAAGTTCTTAATTTCCCTTTTATTTTTCAGTTCTAAAATATTTATTAATGTGTTTGGTTTATCCTCCAAAATTCTCCATCTTTGATTCCCCTAAACATATTAAAATCTCACGATTATTTAAAAATTCGTGTCTAATAACTCCATTCTCTGGATTCCCTCTGATCTGGTTATATTTTATGTTGCTTCTCTTAATTTTTTAACATGATCTTATATTTTTACATGACTTTTTTGTTTGATACAGAACATTGCAAACAGAAAACTGATATAGTCATTTCAGAATTAGGAGTATAAAATTATCCTCCAGAAAGAAGTTACATTTGCTTTAGAAAAATGGCCAGCACCACTAGCATTCCAGGTCACTCTCTTCCTATAGGAGATTAAGATAATTTGAAACTGGGGCTTCCATTTCTGCATGTCAGTATAAAATCAGTTTACTTTTACTCCAACTGAAAGCTTGTTGTGTTACCAGAGTTCTTACTCCTTTATAGTCACTCAACTCCAAATTCCCCCTTAGCCATATGAGACTCAAGAGTCACGCCCAGGCTCTCCTCTAAGCAACCTCTTCTAGGGTGCTAGTGGATGCCCCTGGGGAATGCTGCTCCAAATGCTGGGCTGACCTGTCTAGATATCATTCTTCTCCAGATCTTGGCCCTGTTGGTGTGAATGATCTTGTTAGCTCTACTATGTCCTTCAGTAAATGTTTGTCACACTTTTTATTCTAACTTTTCTAGTTGTTTTGAGTGGGATGGTTGTCCAAATTATTTAGTCCTTCACTGAAGAAAATAAAACTTGCACAAAAAAGTTTTTAATTTATCAATAACAGTCAATGTATTAATTAAATTTTCCTCATCTCACTCAAGCAATTTGACAGGGTCACCCTGAAGTATTTCCCTTCCTCAGTCATCCATTCCTCCACTACAACATCAAAGACAGAATCCAGGTCTAGGAGAAAAGATTTAAAGATTGTAAGATTGATAACATTTACATTTGTCAGCAACCTCACATATTTGTTTAATTTCATGTCATGTAACAATTTTATGGCATGCCATGCTTTAGGCATGAAGACACTTAAGCTCTAAGGATAGAATCAATTTCCAAGGCTACAAAACTATGGCAGAACAAAAGTCTCTCTCACTTCACGCTTGGACCCTATTTCATTAGATAACAGCTAGAAGTTCCTGAAGGGATGCTGACTACCTAGGTTGGAGCATGGTGAGGAGGTAGAAATAAAAAGCATCATCCTCTCAAAGTCAGGAGCATAAAACCTGTGAAAGCAGCTATCTAGAAGAACAGAAGAGAACTTTTTCAATGAAATAATTTTTTTTAAAAACAGCAGAAAACATCATCCAGCCTCTCTCTTTCTGCACATGGTTAAACAGTTTCAAGGGCTACCTGATGGGTCACTTTACCAATACAACCAATTGCATATCTAAGAATCTTTCTTTTCTTAAAGAACCAGATCCTATCACAGTACAAGATGACTCATGCTTAGAAGTAAATCATAGAGAACCTTGATCTTATGAGATTAAGATCCTTTGAATGGTCCAGGCTCTTTGCTTAAATAAGATTCTATTTCCAAATCTCTTTATAATTCAGTTCTTTGGCTACTTACAACATGCCAGACACTGTGATGGGAATATAACACAAACCAAAATGACAAAATCCCTTTTTCTATGGAGTTTACAGTTTAGAGAAGGGGACAGGCTTTAGTCTCAAACTACCACATAATTGGTGTGTAGGTGAATATTTAAAAATCAGCTCCCCATGGGAAGGAAGAAGGCTCTGATTTGTAGCGTTTGCCCATTTCTTTATCTACCTACTCCCAGCATGACTGATTTTAGGCTCTCAGGGTGATGTCACTAAATATGGAGTTGGGAAGAGATTCACACAATTGGCTCTCAAAAGACAATATGAGCCAATCCCAGTGCACCACTGAATATAATAAATGGAAAATGTAATATGTGCTCTAAAACAAAAGAGCCCCATTCTCCAAGATACATAACAAAGAAACCAGATTCATTCTACATGGTTACAACAGGCATCTTTGAAGAAGTGATGCTTGTTCTGATATCAGAAATATGAGTGCATGTTAACCAGGCAAGGAATGGACATGAAGTTGAAGAGCTGGGCAGTGGAGCATGGCCCATGCACTTTTGCCATGAATGGGCTGGAAAGGGAAAGCATCAGGTGGGCAGCTGAGAGGCTTATCTCCATTCTAATCTATTTTCTGCATTCTCAATTCCTCAGTTTCCTACCACTGGCAAAAGCTGGAGGATGCTTAAACCCACTGGGGGAAATGCACTTGAAAGGACTTGCAAAAAAGTTCCATAAGTTATAGGAACACAATCCTGGGGCTAGCAGGCTCCGTTGCCAACATATGCATCAAGTAGGCTGATGGCACCAAACAAGAATGTGGATTTCAAGGAGCCTGGCAGCTTTGCTCAGCTATTCTCAGCCACTGATAGAGCTTTCTCCCTGAAGTTTGAAATGTATTTCCATATTAAACTTTTAAAAGATGAGGGAAAAAATGGTACAAATTGAGAGAGGGAGGGAGAAGAGAAGAGAAAATGATTGCACATTGAAATAAATGTGCTACTTAAGAAAATTATAAGTGCCTAAAAACAGGAGTTTATAATGAAAGTGCCTTCTCAAGCATAACTGGAGCATCACTATTCTGATGCTAAAATACAATAAACTGTCCTATTAAATCTAAGGAGTTAGATTTAATAAGATGGGTAGTATATTAAATAAATGCCAACTGATTATTAAAGATCTTTTTATTGAGGATTTACAACTATGTCGTCAAACAACTGAGCAGTATTCAGGTATAATAAGACCCATGCGAGAAACTTAATTTAAAGTAGTGCAAAGAACCAAAAACACTATTACAAACAGACCATGAAAACCTGAAAAATAGATAAGTTAAGAGGCAAAAAACATCCCATCAAATTATTGTCAATAGTGGGGACAGAGGCAGTGAGGGAGGACAAAATATCATTTACATATGAGTCAACTAAATAGCTATTCAAAAGCACGATAGCATGACAGAACGGTACATGAGGTGTGTAGATGTGCTCTCCCCTAGGAGCGGAACACACTTTTCTTTTTTCCTTTGGAAAGAAAATTAACTTTTTAATATGAATTTTCAGTGGTAAAGAAACCTCTGAGTTTCTTAGAAAGTAGGTTTTGCAAACCAAAGTGAGTGCCAAGAACAAGGGGGTTTGTGTCTTTTCCTACCTGGACCTGGAAAGCTACTGAAGGGCGAGAGGGAGGAAAGGGAGAAGGCAAGCAGGAGGGAGAGTGAGAGGAGAGAAAGAAAGAGAAACGGAGCAGGAGAATAGGGAGGGAGAGAGAAGCAGTGAGTAGAGGTTTAGGGAAGAAAAGATACTTGCCTAAGACTCAGAAAACTGAGTTCTTTTCCTGGGCTTATCTCTTGCACACTGTGCAACATAGAATGTGTTATTCCAAACGTCTGGGCTTCATCAGTTTTCTCACATGTAAAATTAAAGGGTTAAGCTACAATACCTCTAAATTCCCTTTGAGTTCTATAATTCTTTGTTTTATTCTCAACCCTAGTCCTTGCATCTTCTGGTGATATTCCTTGGAGTACAAGAAAAACCTTTTACAGTAATAAAACCCCCTTAGAGTATGAGAGATAGAGACCAAGATAAAGATGGAGGAAGAGAGAGGGAGAGACAGGAAGAAGAGGAGGAAGAGGAGGACGAGGAGGAGGAAGAGAGTTTCCGGGATAATAGTTATACAATCTTGTTTTATGAGGTCTTTTATGATTCTTTTGAATCCCTCTCATAGTTGTCATTTCGCAGCTTCCTTGTTTGGTAGGCAAGGAAAGGATTATTATTTTCATTGCATAGATGAGGCAGCTGAGCTCAGGACCCTCAAGGTGCCTTACCCACGACGGGGCTGGTTGAAGGTAAGGGACAGACTGCTTCACAACTCAGCGCTGGCTTGGTGGGCGGCTGGGGTGGGTGCCTTATGCACACATGCAGGACAAACCAGATACACCAATGTTCCAAGATAAGGAGGCCGAGAAATGTGACTTGGGCAAGACAGATGAGTACACAGCTTCCCAACCTAACTGTCACTTGCCTTTGACCCACAACAGGCAAAGAGGACACTGTAGAGAATAAGCAAAAAAAAGGACCAAAAAAAAATTGCACTATTGACAAATGACTCCACTTGTAGTCCAGATTTCGGACACTTTGTCCTTAGTCACAAGTGACATCTAATTTGTTCCTAAAAAAAACTAGCCTTTACGTCTTTGTTACTTGAGGCTTTGGGTTAAGACATGTGTATGTCCCTCATAAATCCAATCTCCTTTAGGGCCTGTCCACAGACCCCCAGTTGCCACCCAGGAACAAAACAGCACTTTCTTTTCTTCCCAGAAGATTTCAGTGGGAGTAAAGAAATTATCTTAAAAACATACAAAGCAATCCCTAAGCATCTGTAGGAAAGCAGTCGCCTGAGCTAGGGACCAAATGGGGAATAGAAAGGCACTGAAAGAAAATCAAGGAAAAAGGGAAAGCGTATATTTCTATCTCCCCTTCTCCAGTGCATCTGGCTGGCCGGGATCATAGTGGTTCTATACTGTAGAGGGACATCCGTCAACACTAATCAATACATGTGGTGTTAGTCATGGATGATAAATTTGAAAGGGATTATAACTGTAAACAGTGATCAATAGAGACTTGCTGCAGGAGACAGAGAGGAAAGAACAACCTGAAAATGTTACACGGTTAATAAAATAAGGGGGGAGGGTCAGTCTTAAACAAAACTCCGAGAGACCTAGTGTTCTTAGTTCCTTCTGAGAGGTGGGATGGAAGGGGAAGTGGATGAATAATCCTCCCCCAGAATTTTCCACAAGGCAATTGCTACTAAAAGGGTGCATTATTAATTTACAGCCTACTTGCTGATACTTCGGGTTGGAAGGCACATTCTCCATTAGCATTTGGTTGAAGATGTGTTTCTGGATCCAAGCTGGCACACTGAAAGCCCCCAGAGTATAGCTTGCCCTTTCCCCACACCACCTCCTTCCCTCCTGCTTCTCCTCCCCTCCTCTGATTTCACCGCAGGCACATGACTGAGCAGTGCATTCACAAGCATGACATCCCTCTCTGCAAACAAATATATCCTGAATCCAAGCAAAAAGAAAAAAAAAATGCAGGGAGCCTTGGCTGCTCACCCATAGATGAATGGAACTATCCGTCTTGTCACCAGGGGTCGGAGCAAGAGGTTACTCTGAGTCTATACCTTAGCTTCTCTGCTGACGTTTGCAAGCAACTTCCTTAAAAATAAAACAAAATAAAGAGTAAAAAAAAAGAATCCTGCCACATCAAGCAGTTAGCCGGTCCCTCCAGAACCCTTCGAAGATCGTGTCTTCTCACCACCTTTGGAGCCACAGCTCCAGGCCTGACATACACATTTTTTTCCTGCTGACCTTTTAGTGTCCTTTCTGCCAGAGTGTGTAAACCATAAGCTGATATATGAAGGCAATTTTTAGTGGTGCCACTTGTATCTGAGTGATTGCACACACTTTACGTTTCTGGCCTGCCACCCCCTCCACCTTTCGAAGATCTCTCTATTTTCTTTTAAGGGAACTGCAGCAAAGGTGAAAGCAAGTTTAACTGCTTCAAGACTTTGATGGCCAGAAGCACCTGTTTGGGGGATTTGTAACTGACCAAGGCCCACCTTCAAAGCTAGAATGTTTCTTTGCTGCTCTAGGGATCAGCAGGACAGCAGTGATGGGGGTGGAGGTGAGGAGGTTACTTGGCATTTCTCCACCAGCCCCCAATCCCCAACCACAACCAAAGCTGACATATATCAAAGCCCCAAGCATTGTTGAAGACTTAGAGGACACAGAGTCATTTTCTCCATAAATTCTGAGAGCCGGGGACCCTGGGGACTTTCACAGTCAGAGTTTCAGAGCAGAGAGATGGGAGTAGAGGGGTGAGGGCCATTAAGTCAGACAAGATACTCAGCTAGCAGAGTCACAAAGTTCCCAAACTCTTCCACCCTGCCACTGTCCTGTCATCCCTTCAAAAGATTTTTTTTTAAATGGTATACCTGTATAGGGCACTTACCACTGAATGAACCTTAGAGGACTGAAAGTTTCTCTGGGTGAGTTAGTGAGTGAGTACTCAGTGAACGTGAAGGCCTAGGACATTATGCATAACTGTACATTTTTCAATACTGCACACTTAGGCTATACTCAATTTATTTAAAATGTTTTTCATTAATTATAAAATAACCCTAGCTTTCTGTAACTTTTTTTACTTCATAAGCTTTAAATTTTTTTTTACTTTTTGACCCTTTAGTAATAACATTTAGCTTGAAACAAAAGCACATTTTATAGTTGTACAAAACTATTTTCTTTTTCATATACTTATTCTACAAGCTTTTTTCTATGTAAAAGAATTTTCAACTTTTTAATTTTTACACTTTTTTATTAAAAACTAAGACATAAGCACACACATTATCCTAGGCCTACACAAGGTCAGGATCATGCATATCACTGTCTTCCACCTCCGTATCTTGTCCCACTGGAAAGTCTTCAGGGACAATAACACCCATGGAGCTGTCCTCTCCTATGATAACAATGGTTTCTTCTGGGATACATCCTGAAGGACCTGCCTGAGGCTGTTTTACAATTAACTTTATTTTTTTTATGAGTAGAAGTACACTCTAAAGTAACAACAAAAAAAGTATAGTATAGTAAATATATAAACCAATAACATAGTCATTTATTGTCATCATCAAGCACTATGTACAGTACATAGTACTTGATAACACATAAATATGTGTTAAGTATAACACATAATGGTATGTATTATACAATTATGGTTTGTTGACCATCACCAGAAACAGGTGAATAATGCATGGTGCTGTGGCGTTACCAGAGCTATGATGTCACCAGTTGATAGGAATTTTCCAGCTCCATTATGGGATCACCTTCATATATGTGTTCCATAGTCGACTGAAATGTCACTATGCAGCACATGACTGTATCTAAATTTCAGGGATAAAGAAAGCAAAGAAATACAATTCATGTCTGGGTATCCCCAGATCTGAAGACCATCATGTCTATCTCATTGACTGCAGGAGAAGAGGGCTACTGATATACAAAGAGTACTCTGGTAATTATGTTGTTATAAGGTTGTGCCACTCCACAAAATTTCTGGGGAGGTGCTCAAAATTTTGATATGTGCTTGAGTGTATAAAAATCATCCATCATAGGTGTGGCAGCTGAGAAAAGGGTGAGAACTTAGGGATTAGCCATTGACCAGAGCAGCACAGGATAAAATAGGCATCCTCCAAGTGGTCAGTAGGCAAATGTCCCATTCCAGGCCTTAGGAAAGGGAGAGCAATTCCATACACAGACCCATTCAGTCTGTTCTGTCAGGAACCTGTCGTGGGACCCCAGTGTAGGCAAAATGAACAAGTCCTATTATAAGGCCAGCTGATGGAGACCACAGAGTCGGAAAGCCCAAGGCCATCCACAGAGGAGAAGCGCTGTGAGCCATAGCCTCCTCCTGCTTCCAGGCTGAGCCACAATCTTCACAAACTACAGCTCCAGGGGCTCATGGAGACATGGCCAGTGGCAACCATGTCTGCCAGGCACCAAGGACTCCAGGACAGTGAAGGTGTTGCTGAGAGCTCCAGCTTAGGTAATTTCCCCATCAAGTAGTGGTGACAAGGCTTACAGAGGCACTCCAGTGGGGACCCAGGGAATAGCAATGGTGACAGCCCTAGGTGCATACTCTGGACATAATCGCATTAAGTGTGCAAGGGATTAGCCCTGCCCTTGGCTTCATTAGAGGTCTTAGGTATGCCTGTGATGGGCAGCTTTGGGGTCAGCAAAACAGAGTTCCAGGGGCAAGAATTTGCACCAGCTGCAAAGTTTGGGCAGCTAGAAATCAGTGCTGAAGAAACAGGAGCCTGATGTTTCCCTTAATCAAGACAGTGGCTGGATCTGCAACCACAGGCAGAGCCAATGAGGGATAGATTCCAGGCAGAGAATTTATATTCATTGATCATCTTGACTAGACATTGTGCCAAAAAGCTCATACGTATTATCTCAGTGAAACTTATAATGACATTGTGGTATTTTAACTCTATTTTACAGATGAGTAAACTAAGGCTGTGGGCCTAAATAACTTACCTAGTAAATGGCAAAGCCCAGAGGTATCAATCTCCAAAGCCATTTCCCTCTTCCTGCTGGAGAGTGGTGAGAAAGGGAAGTTTTTGCTGGAGGCCAGAGAGAAGGAGGAGAGATTCAAGTCCAAAATAGAGAGATATACAGGACCCTGATCAGCAATGACAAGGAGTAGGATAAAGACTGGGGAGTCTAAAGCCAATGGGAAGCCACTGAGGAGTTTTCAGCTGATAGAGGAAGTGACATAACCAGAGCTGCAGTTCAAAAACATCATGCTGGTTGTCAGGCCTCTGAGCCCAAGCCAAGCCATTGCATCCCCTGTGACTTGCACGTATATGCCCAGATGGCCTGAAGTAACTGAAGAATCACAAAAGAAGTGCAAATGCCCTGCCTCGTCTTAACTGATGACATTCCACCACAAAAGAAGTGAAAATGGCCAATCCTTGCCTTAAGCGATGATATTATCTTGTGAAATTCCTCTTCCTGGCTCATCCTGGCTCAAAAAGCTCCCCCACTGAGCACCTTGTAACCCCTACTCCTGCCCGCCAGAGGACAACCCCCCTTTGACTGTAATTTCCCTTTTCCTACCCAAATCCTATAAAACGGCCCCACATTTATCTCCCTTTGCTGACTCTCTTTTCGGACTCAGCCCGCCTGCATCCAGGTGAAATAAACAGCCATGTTGCTCACACAAAGCTTATTTGGTGGTCTCTTCACACGGACGCACATGACACTGGTTTCGATGTGAAGAATGAATGCAAATGAGGCAAGAATAAAAGAGGAAAGCCAGTTAGAAGCCTGTTCCCAGCTCCAGTGAAATTATGGTATTTGAGACCAGGGTATTCAGATAAAGATAGAGCCAAGTAGAGCCCAGCAC
>NW_012115167.1:3833985-3868985 GCF_000951035.1 Colobus angolensis palliatus
CTTCCTCCAGCCCCACTGAAGTCGGGATGCAGGAACCCCGCCCGAGAGCCCCACGAAGGGGGGACTCTGTCGGCCTTATTTGCCGGAGGCCGACAGACTTCTTCCCCACACCTTAGGTTACCAAAATAAACTTGCAGTTTTGCTCCTGACCTTTGCCTACTTGCTGGTTCTTTTGTGCTCGCTCTGGTGGTCTTAGAAAAACAAATCAGTGAGCAAATCACTGCTTCTAGAAAGCAGAAGTAAGAAGCTCCTCTCTCCAAAATACATGAATTCACTTAGGAAGAAAGTAATATTATTGCTGGAGGAGCAAGGGAAAGGAATAGAAGGATGCCCTGGAGACTTGTAAGGCCTTCTCAGTGACAGCCAGAGGATTCATGAACAGCCTCTTCTCTCTTGGCATCAGTGGTGCACACTAGGATGCCTGGCACAAAGCAGATGCCCCATCTTTTGGGGAAAGGGAACTTAAAAGACCAGCTTGGCCAAATATTATATGTTTGCTCTTCAGCAAGCCTCTCTGCTCTTCAGCCTGAGGGCATTGAACTAGATCCATGGTTTTCAGTGCTTCTCAGAAATCTAACGTTTTCTGGAGCATCTCCATGGCCACTTAGATTTCATCCCCCAACACATATCTCCACTCCACTGGTTTTCCATCCCTAAACCACGGAATCCTGATTTCTCTTTTGGGTGTGTTTATCTGTTAGGCCCTTGCAGAGGGAATAGCTTTCATTTAAGGGGAAAAGTGTTTTCCAGTAAAAGAAAGGTTTGAAAACCATTGGAATACATGATCTCCAAGACAGGCTTCGGATCTCAGTTCTGTGTTCTATGTCCTAAATGAAAACAGCAGTGAGCTTCTGGAAGGAGAATCTGGCCTTCCACCAGAAGGAATGAAAAAAGTCACCTTTCAGTTTAAAGGAGCTTCCATAGCATCATTCCCCTTGGGAAAAGACTCCCTTCCTGCCCTGCTTTCCAGGACCCTCCAGCTGCCACCAAACCCCATGCCTCTGGCTTCCTTCATGCCTTAGCAAGGCCCATAATGAGACAAAAGTAAAATAGCTGAGATGATCTAGAGACGTCTTCTGCACCCCCCACCCCCTACCATGGCCCACCATCCCATCTCACCAGCCTCTCCAGTTTTTAGAAGAAAGGTTTCATTACTGAGAGCAGCCAGGAGCTCAGAGAACCTCTTGATTGACGCTGTCAGTTAGATGAAGAGCTCTTGTGGCAGAAACTGTCTTTTTTTCATTAAGTTTGAAAACATGCCCAGGGGCTAGTCTGTGATCTGCTCATCAATAAATGGAAATATACTGATAGACTCAAATTCATGCCAGGCTTTGATTGAGAAAGGACGGATACCTTGTCAGTTTCCTGCCCCAAATAAGAATTTCTAAAAATCCCCTGTTGTCACTCACTGCAGCCTGAGATCTGAGGGGAAGGGGAGGCGGGGAGACATCGGCTTTGTTGTGAGGCTCTCCTCTGGGTGGGTCATCACTGTGATCACAGCCTCCAATCTGTGGGATAGAAACTTGTTCCCTTAAACACAGAGGTCTACCATCTCTGATTCTTTCTGGGACCATCAGGGGAACTGGCCCCTGAGGAGGAAGGCTGGCAGAGTTCTGAGCATATTACCAATGACACAGACATGAAGGATATCCTTAACACAGCCTCCAGGGGCTTCAGGAGGGTTGAGGAATGGTAGGAACTGGATTTACCAGAATTCCCAAATGCCTGTGCAGACAGGCTTCAGGACAAGAGGCAGTCATGGCTGCAGGACTAGGGTACGATGAAAAGAGAAAAGTGAGAAAGAGTAGAGGGGAGGAAAGAAAATAACTACTCAGAAAGCTAGGCAGGAAGACGCTTAACCTGCCTTAAGACTTTAAAAAAAAAAAAAAAGCAAGCTTAAGAGCTCTAACCTGTAGGTTTTCAACAATTAACTTTTAAAGTGATTGTTCAACGACCCACCCTGATGTCATTACATGGGGGTAATGTCAATATTGGCAGGCATTTCCTAAAATTCTAGCTGTGCAGAGATAATACCATTAGCTGAATGCCTGGGCCATAGGGATGAGGGTACGGGGCAGGGGGTCCATTTTCACATGGTTTGGCAGGAGATGTTTATTTTCTTGCTTTTCTTTTCTTTTTTTTGGCTTCTTATCACCAGGCTTTGTCCTTTTCCTTGCCATGTAGCATCTCCTGTCACTGAATTGAGAAATCACCTCTGCAGCCTCTTGGCGTAGCTTTACAGAGAGGCTCACTGGGCAGTGGTGACTGACCAGGTGGTATCCCTGAGCGCCCGACTCCTGTTCTCCTCAGTGTCTTTTTGCCTAGGAATTGTATACCTCTACTGGTGTCCAGTTAAGCAACATTTTACGTTACTTCTGTAACCTTTTCATCATTTCACCCCCTTTTCACCGTTCTGTTCACGTTATAAAGAGCCAATCTTCATTCATTCGCTTCTCAGCTAAAATTTGTGAATCATTTACCATGAGCCACAGTCCCTGCACCCCGTGTAGAGATGGAAGAGGAAAAACAAGGACAAAACAGAATGAACAGGTGCCATGGAGAGCATCCTACTAAGATCAGAAGGTCAGGGGAAGCTGGCCCCAGGAGGGAAAGCTTGAGATGTACCTGAAAAGAGAAGGAGTAAGCAGGTGAAAAATGCATGCAGCAAGAAAAGGAGAACTGTAATCAAAGGCCCAGAGAGCACAGAAGCAGAACATGATGCATCTGAGGAGCAATCATAGCAACAAATTACATTAACAAAGCACTCACTGTATGTCAGACACTGTGGTAAGCACATTATAGATATTATTTTATTTGATGTTCACAACAAGCCTAAGAAGTATGTAGTATTGTTGTCTTATTTTCAGATAAAATATTACAACAGTTAATTTCTCAATGTCAGGCAGCCATTAAGTAGGATTTGAACAGTGGCTCTGCCTCCAAAACCCACAGACTGCTACCTTCGCAGACATCAGAGGCTTAGAGTGCAGGCTATGATAGGGAAGGTGACTGGTGTTAGATATAAGAGTTAACAGGTCACAAGAGGCTTGCATGCATGCCAAGGGGTTTGGACATTGTTCTGTAATCATTTAAGAGTCATGATGGATTTAGGCAGAAACAAGAGATGATAAGATTTGGGGAAATTACTGTGGTAGCAAGGCAAAAAATCAGGATAGTGAAAGAGGATGGGAAAATTATCTCTTTAGCTTTCATTCCAAAGAAACCTTTTTTGGCTAATCTCCATAAACTCCCTTATCCCCCACAACACACACACAAATGGAAATAGAGAAAAGGCACACACAAAAACTTAATTATAAAGAATACTACAGACTTTGCTTCTAGCCAGAATGAGTAAAAGGAATTGAATGTATCCACCTGCCTGAAACGATTAAAAAAGCAGACAACATATGTGAAAAACTGAATTTTGAAACATTTGACATCAGGCATGAAGGTCAGTGATGCCTGGGAGATGTGAAACAAGTGAGTTGAGTCCTGTGATTGTCCCAACTTACTGCCTGGAGAGAGCTTCCAGATCATGATGCAAGGAGGGGGACCCACATGGAGCCCAATGGTCTCTCTGAGGTGAGAAGGTGAAGCTAGTGGTCCTGGACATAGCTAGAGTTTACAAAGCAGAGTACCAGAAAAGGGGGAGCTACCCAGAGAAATAGAAAATTCTGGAGACCTAAAGAAGGCTCCCCTCAAGAGTTAAGGTGACTACCAATCAGCTCAAGTGTGACAGGAAACTAATCAAGGCCAGAGAAAAACAAAATCATCTAAAAGAATTAGAAGTAAAAAGAAATAGCATCTCTTCCACCAACCAGAGTACAAAAGCCTCGTATTTGTACCGAGAAGGGTTTTGCCTCAGTAGTGGGAAAAAATAAACTGCTCGGATCCTGCCTAACAAAGCAAAGAAGCAAGACCTGAAAGTCTCAAGCTCTTTCCAAGTAATTTAACAATGTCCCAGAACAACACACAAAAATATGTATAGAAACACAAGACTATGTAACACCTAACAAGGTAAAATTCACAATGCCTGGTATCCAATTAAAATGACCAGGTATGCAAAGAAGCAGAAAAATATGACCATAATTAGAAGAAACATCAATAAATTGAAATTGACCCAGAATTTACACAGGTGATACAATTAATAGACAAAAAGATTAAGAGAATTATTTAAATTGTATTACATATGTTCAAGAAGGTAAAGGAATACTTGAGTGTATTAATTGAGACATGAAAGATATAAATAAGTCCCAAAATCAAACTTCTAAAGACAACCTGCAGTGTCCAAGATGAAACATATAATGGATAAGATTAAGAATAAATTGGACACTGCAAAAGAAAACAGAAGTAAACTTAAAGAAATAGCAATAGAAACTTTCCAAAATGGGAAAAAGTATAATAGAGAGTACGTGAGCTATGAGACAACTACAAGAGGCTTAATATTCATGTTATTGGAGTCTTTGAAGAGGGGAAGACAAAAAATAATATTTGAACAAATTCTGGCTGAGAAACTTCCAAATTTGTTGAAATTATAAACCTGCAGCTCTAAGAAGCTCAACAAACTCCAAGCACAAGAAACCTTGAAGAAAATTACATGAAAGCACATCATAATCAAATTTATTAAACCCCAATAATAAAGAGAAAAATCTTAAAGGCAGCCAAAGTAAAACACACACACACACACACAATGTACATACAGAGAAAAAACATCAGAATAGAGGCAGATTTTTCTTTGGAAATAATGCAAGCTAGAACACCTCTACAGTACTAAATGGAGGAAAAACTGATAACATAGAATTCTTTACCCTGTGAAAATAGCTTTCACAAATAAAAGCAAAATAACAATTTTTTCAGCCATATGAAAGCTAAAAGAATTCATTATCAGCAAATCTGCATTGTTAGAAATATTAAAGGAAGTACTTTAAGCAGAATGAAAATGATAGCAGATGTAAATCTGAATTGACACAAAGAAATGAAGAGAAATAAATAGAAATGTTATCTAAATGGGTAAATATAGGTTTTGACTTATTTAAATTACTTACAAGATGATTGACTATTTAAAGGAAATATAATAAAAAATCTATTGTAGGTTTTATAATGTACATTAAAGTGGATTTATGATAAGAATAGTGCAAAGGCCAGGAGGAGAAAAATGGAAATACGTGGTTGTAAATTCCATATACTATACCTAAAATGGTATAATATCATTTGATGGCAGACTATTATAAATTACTATATGTACTATAATTTGGGTATGGATTCATGTTCACAGAAGAGACAGTTTCATGGAGAAAGCCCATTGGAGTGCAGAAGCACAAGATGCAGCCAAGGTTCACAGAGAGGTGTGTACAATGTACAATATGAGTGGAACTATTTTTCTCCTCCATCCTTCACTTGTATGTCTGACTCCTAAGAATGGTTCACTGGGATTTGGAAATGGTAGGGGTCCCCACAAAACAGCACCTTGAAATATCATCATTACACTACCAAACATTCTTCTAGTTTATCTTTTTTCCTCCTTGATTAAAATGTGGTAATTTGTTATATGAGTATATAAATTGCATTTCTATTGTATGGCTTAAATCTGATTACATGTATATTTCACCTTTCTATCATATTTCTTTGATTTTAAGCTTTCTCCCTTTTGAAAAGTAGGGAACCAAAAAACCTGTCTTGTCATACGTTATCTCTAGGGAGTAAAATCTCTCAAGAAGGTTTTCTGGGGACATCTGTATTGTTTGGCTGATTTCAACAGTCCAGTTATCAAAAAAATGATAGAAGATCTCGGGATGGACCTAACCCTGGTGCCGTGATGTTGTTTGTTCGTTGTTTATTTTCCAATGCCAAGGCCCTGGGGGCAACAGTACAACAATTTTAATAAAGCTGGACACAGCTAGTGGCTGCTGCTCTCCCCAGCAAGATGACAATGTGTGGGTTAGATCTTTGATTCAGATCCAATCCCTGACCTCATCCTGGGCAAGTGAACTATTTCCTTGAAACAATAACCTTTTCATGGAGCAGCTACCAGAATATCCAGCAGCAATGCCTCGAGGAGGGGACTCTGCAGCTAAGACAGGGATTCTATGCCATTGCTCATGGCCTGGAGAGGTCCAGAACAATGATGTTTACATTGACACAAGTGTTTTCCTCTTGCTAGACAAAATTGGCTAGACTGCTGGGTCAGTCCTAGGGTGTAGAGTGCTGTGTATTCCTCTATTGTTGGATGCAGGAAGTCTACAAAGGTCAATTATGTCAAGTTAGTTGGTAGGGTTATTTAGGTCTTCTATATTTTTATTGATTTTCTTTCTATTTGTTCTATCTATTATTCAGAAGAGTATAAGGAATCCCTCATTACACTTGTGTATTTGTTTATTTATCCTTACAGTTATATCAGTTTTTGCTGCATGTGTTTGAAAATTCGATTTGGTGCATAAATGTTTAACACTGTTACATCCTATTGGTTAATAGACTCCTTTATCCTTATAAAATGATCCTCTTTAATCCTGTAATATTCTTTGCTCTGAAAACTGCTTTGTCTGATATTATAATATACCCATTCCAGCTTTCTTTAGATTAGTGTTAGCATGATATATATTTTTTCTATGAAATTACTTACATAATAACTTATTTGTGTCTTGGTATTTAATGTTATCATTGATATGGTTGGACTTATATCTACCATCTTTCTACTTAATTTCTTTTTTTATTTCAAATTTTATTTTAGATAGGGGGTACATGTGCAGATTTGTTATATGGAAGTATTGCATGATGCTGAGGTTTGGAATACAGATGCTGTCACCCTGGTAGTGAGCATAGCACCTGCTAGGTATTTTTTTAACTTACTCCCCTCCACCCTCTAGTAGTCCGTAGTGTCTGCTGTTCCCATAGTTATGTCCATGTGTGCTCAGTGCTTAGCTCCCACTTATAAGTGAGAACACGAAGCATTTGGTTTTCTATTTCTGCATCAATTTGCTTATCTACTTGTTTTCTGTTTTAATTGCCTATTTTAGTTGTCTTTTTTCACTTTTTCTGCCTTGTTTGGATTAATAGTTTAATGATTTCATTCTATTTTTTATCACTAGCTACATTTCTTTGTTTGGTTATTTTAATGGTTGCCCAGCTAGCTGATGTGACCATTTTGATTAATTTAATGGTTCAAGTATTTTAAAAGTCAGTTGCACACTATAAATATATATAATTTCCATTTGTCAGTTAGACCTTAATAAAGTTGGGGAAAAGTAAATGATAAAAAAAAAAAAAAAGATATTCAATCATGTTGGTGAAAAGAAAGTGAACTGGAAATGTCTCTATATTAACAATTCTGGAATCCCAAACTAGAATCCACACTTTATTGAAAATAGCTTGTCCAGATGTCTGTGCATATAAAGACTTAAACATAATTAAATTCCACTTAGAAGCCAACTTGCCTAGGCAAAGAAGAGCTGTTAATGGGTTTGCGTTGATGATTAGGAGATTAATGTGAAGGATACAACCACCAATTAATGAGTGAGAGACCTACTATGTGTCCAGCACTGAGTATTATACACATCATGTATGGAATGCACACCACAACTCTATGTGGTAGTTGTTATTATCCAGTTTTAAAGATACATAAAGTAAGACCCAGATGACAAGTTACAGAGTAAGTTTTACTGAGTAAGAGAAAAAGCAAACAGGAGAAGGCACCAGAACCCAGGTCTCTCTGACCTAAAGTCCATGTACAGACTACAGCACAGATGGCTTTGAGATTCAGGACAATTGTTGGAAATGCTGTGTGTGGTCCCCAGCATATAGCACAGTATCTGTCTGGTACCAGATAAGTGCTCAAAAAGTATTTACTGAATCAGTGAATAATCAAATAAATAAATGAATGAGAAGTAGGATAGGCCGGGGGCGGTGGCTCAAGCCTGTAATCCCAGCACTTTGGGAGGCTGAGACGGGCGGATCACGAGGTCAGGAGATCGCGACCATCCTGGCTAACCCAGTGAAACCCCGTCTCTACTAAAAAAAAAAATACAAAAAACTAACCGGGCGAGGTGGCGGGCGCCTGTAGTCCCAGCTACTCGGGAGGCTGAGGCAGGAGAATGGCGTAAACCCGGGAGGCGGAGCTTGCAGCGAACCGAGATCACACCACTGCACTCCAGCCTGGGTGACAGAGCGAGTCTCCGTCTCAAAAAAAAAAAAAAGAGAAGTAGGAATAAAGAACAAGATAGAGATGTGAAAACAAGGGGGACTTAAATACTGCCATCTCTTGAGGGTGTCATGTTCTGATCCTATGAATGCCCAATCACGGAGGTATCTCCTTTTATAAAATGCTTTCCCACCTCCCACCACCTTGGCACATCACACAACTTTTTTGGGGGGACTATCATTCCTTTCCTTCCCCTAGAAAAAAAATTTCTGCATTTCTAATCTACTAAAGAGGCAATAAGGCCCATTTTCTCTTCCTTAGCGCAACATTGGGATGAATTCCACTAACGATGGCTTAGTTGAAACAAATAGCAACTTTTCAAACATTAGAAACTAGCTCTCAATATAAATAAGTTACGGGCATCTATAGCCATATATACTGGGTCTGGTCGATACCAGCTGAAAGAAGATAATTGTATATGGGGCCCTGTTTTAGTTCAGGTCTAAACTCAGTAGGACTTCTTGATGAGGAGGCAGAACTACTTAAAGAGTATGAAAGTCCTGTACTCAAACCAATTTATGATTTTTTATTTTTTTTTAGATGGAGTTTTGCTCTTTTTGCCCAGGCTGGAGTGCAATGGCGTGATCTCGGCTCACTGTAACCTCCACCTCCCGGGTTCAAGCGATTCTCCTGCCTCAGCCTCCTGAGTAGCTGGGATTACAGATGTGCGCCACCACGCTAAACTAACTTTTTATATTTTCAGTAGAAATGGAGTTTCACCATGTTAGCCAGGCTGGTCTCAAACTCCTGACCGCAGGTGATCCTCCTGCCTCTGCCTACCAAAGTGCTGGGATTACAGGCTTGAGCCACCTCACCCAGCAGGATTGATTCTTAAAAGGTAATGTCAATTTGTAGAGCAAGAAGGTCAACAACAGTATTGCCCCAATGTTGTCACAGAGTCTAAAGCAGGATCCCTGGCAGAGCACAGAATTCCCTTCATCCAGTAACCAGGAGGATGGTGGGACCTAAGCCTCGTTCTGGCCTGGCAGGGTATTTCAGGTCTTCAAGATAAGGGTGTGGGCACAAGCTAGAAATCAGACATCAAACAAGACCAGTTGTTGTTGGGCTTCCCGGTGTGGGTCTTCTGTCTCCTTTCTAGGCTCTTGTCTGTATTCTACAGATTAGACACAGAGTATAATCCATGTTCACGGAGAGTCTAGGGCTGTAACACTGGTTGCTAGAGCTATTATGAACTAGGCTCTCAGTGCCTAAAGATGACCCACCTGTCCAATTAGGTGCTCCACTTTGCCCTTGATTACAGCAAGAAGACTCAGAGCTACACACAAGGTTATTATTTTTAATAAAATAGTAATCATCTCTTACATTTGAAGAGTGCTTTACAGCTTATAAAGCACTTTCATTTCCATTATCTCATGGATAAGGCCAAACAGGCCTGACAGCATGGCAAATAAACCAAAACAAGAACTTTTTTCTAAAATAGCCACCTTGAGTGCAAATGCTGAAAATCCAAGAATAAAAGAAAATAGAAAATTAGAAACATAAACCTGTAACCATACCAAAGAGGAGAAAAACAAGTGGATCAAGAACCTATAGAGCAAAGCAGCCTACAAATTGAAGCAGTCAATATGAATCACAAGAAAACCAAAGCTACAGATCAAAATCTAAACCATGCTGGCTAGTTCTAAAATAACCACTTAAGTCTCTGAATACAGGAACAATGCAACTTCTCTGAGATAAATCATTGACGCTAATTACCTGCAAAGATTTGGTGAACACAGATTCTTCATTTTACTTAGGTAGCAAGACATTGTAAAAAGAAATCTTAACTCAAGCAGCGTGTTCATTCCTGGCATTGCTTTTCTAACTCTGATCTCAGTTTCAAATGAAGTGTCTCTATCCCAATACACAGTTAGTACACCCACTCCATCCCAGTCAACAACCCTTACTGAGGACCTACCTACAGTGCGCAGTGCTGGGTCCATCCTGGAGCCTCATCTCAATAAAGTACTATGCAATCGCACAAGATGATTGCTGTTTTATTAAAAATACAACCTCATTTGTAGCTCTGAGTTATCTTGCTGGGATCAAGAGCAGAGCGTAGGATTGGTTAGACTGGGTCATCTTCGTGGACTGGCAACACTCAACCTGGTGGCATCTCTGAAGTCCACCAACTCACAGAAATGTTCATGCTAGGACACTTGAGCTCTCCACAGTGGAAAATTAAAAGTTAAGTTTAATTAATTCAGATAAAATGAGAAATAGGGAAGGCTGGAGATTAACCAAAAGTCAAACTATTTGACTATTATGTAGAAAATATTTGTATTAGTCAGAGTATATTCAATAAATTTAAACAGGCTATCACTCCAGAGTTTGTTGTTGTCCTTCAGTGCCATCTCTAACAAAGAAATAAGGATAGTCTGTAATGGTCTTATCAATATTCGTCCATGTGGCCTTCTAATATTCTCAAGAATAGTTGGCCCTCTAAAGCTGACTGAGCTTTTTTTCTTGTTGTTGAGTTTGTTTGAACAGTGTGCAGTTTTGGTGTCAGGGTGATCTACATGTGGATCTATATTTATCTGCTCTTAGTTTCCTTATTTGTAAAAAGTTCACCTTATAGAACCTTTTAAAGATTAAAATAGAAAATGTGTGTAAAACAACCATCTCAGCGCCTGGCACATGTTCTATACCAAGGAAATATTACCGTTTTTGTTTTCTTTGAGATCTCTGTTTTTGGCCCGAAACTAAGTATCAGTTTGCCATGTTGCAGGTCTAGATCATCACAAATTACAAATTAGTGGAAAGCCAAAGAATGAAATGTGTATAGTTATTCACGCATCAGTTCATTTCTTTTGCCAGTGTTTGTGGCTACATATTTAGTTCTGTCCTGCATTTTCATAAAACTTCAGGCTCCTCAGGGTCAGGAATTCTATTCCCTACTTCTTTCATAATTCCCTTTGAAACTCTAGTCCACTTTGTTATTGGAAAGTACTCAATTATTTTATCAGGTATATTTCACAATATGTGCCTATATACAACTACATTTCATGTGATCTGTCGTCATTGAGGAATGAACTATCCATACTTGTAAATATTTCTGAGAACTGAACCCTACTTTATTTTTAATATTCTTTGGAATATTGTGACAACTTTAGATGGAGACATTTCTACCATTCTATATATTTCCTTACCTTTTGATACCTACAAGTTTACCTTTATATACCTTTTTGTATACTATGTGTATCTTGATCTATTTGATTGCTCAAGAACAAGAATTTGTGTTATAGGATCAGCCTATAGCATAGCTATGCCATCATGAATGCTGACAGTGGAGGGTCTTCTGCACAAATATTTCAGCCTGCAAGCAATAACTATGAGCTTTAGCCCATGCACTTGAAAAGATGTACTTGAATGACTCTTTTTGCTTATTTTATGGCTTTTAGTCATTGTGATGGTTATTATATGTCAACTTGACTGAGCCATGGAGTGCTCAGACATTTGGTCAAATATAATTCTGGGTGTGTCTGTGAGGGTGTTCTGGATGAAATTAACATTTGAGTCAGTAGACTGAGTAAAGCAAAATGCCATTCCTAATGTGAGTGGACCTCGTCCAATCAGTTGAAGATCTAAATAGAACAAAAGGCTAAGTAAGAGAGAACTTCTTCTGCCTGACTACTTGAGCTAGACATGGGTCTTTTCCTCCCTTTAGACTCAAACTGAAAAATCAACTCTTCTTAGGTCTTGAGTTTGCTGGCTTTTGGCCTGGAACTTACACTATCCATTCCACTGGGCCTCCAACTTGCCACCTGCAAATCTTGGGGCTTCTCAGCCTCCATAATTGCATAAGTCAATTCTATAGTTAGTTAGATGGATGGATGGATGGATGGATGAATAGAGAGACAGATGATTGATCAATTGATTGACTGATTGATTGATCCTGTTGGTTCTATTTCTTTGGAGAACCCTGACTAATATAATCATGTATACCCACTCTAGCCCTGGGTAAGAGGGATCCCTGCCCTAGGCCTCACACTTTAGAGAAGACTACTTACCAAAAACAAAACAAAGTAAATATGCAGGTATTAAAGAACACCTAGGCACCTCTGTCCCTCAGGACTCAGCACTCATTACTGTCACCACACAACCAGTAACCCCAAACATCCACTCTCACGGTCAACACTGTTCAAGCCCCAGGGAAAGTCTTTCCACATCTTTCTCCCTGTATTCTCAAAACAAAAAGCAACTGTGTTCGAATGCCATGGCCATTGTGGGCTGTGCTGCTGACATTGATGTAGACATCACTTTAGAATATGGAAAACCTGAGCATTAGAACTGCTTGGCCAAAAGAATAGTTATCTTGTCAAATCTTTTCTCTTAGATAGCTTGAATTCAATAGATTATTGGATAACTTTGGTTTCCCAGAAGTGCTAAGCATTCTTGTCATGCTTTTGTGTCCCAATTCATGATTTCAGAGGAATTCATGAATAAGCATGGTATTTACAACAGTTGCAAAAATATTTACCAATTCATATTACTTTCAAATTTATGTATGTGTAACATTCGTGAAGCATGAGAGTAGATCTTTAGCTTAGTAAGTAGATGGACAAGACTTCTCTGAAAAATAAGATTTAGTTCTTTTTCAAAAATTAAATGTAAAATGTCAGCTTCATTTACGCAACTTCAATTTAAAAATTTGATTTTTTTTTTTTTTTTTTTTAGACAGAGTCTTGCTCTGTCCCCCAGGCTGGAGTGCAGTGGCGCTATCTTGGCTCACTGCAAGCTCTCCCACGTTCATGCCATTCTCCTGCCTCAGCCTCCTGAGTAGCTGGGACTACAGGCGTTCGCCACTGCGCCCGGCTAATTTTTTGTATTTTTAGTAGACACAGGGTTTCACTGTGGTCTCGAACTCCTGACCTTGTGATCCGCCCGCCTCGGCCTCCCAAAGTGCTGGGATTACAGGCATGAGCCACCGTGCCTGGCCAAAAAATTTGATATTATTAATTGCAGGTTATACTTTGTCTTTTATTATAATACTTTTAAATATTTTATAAGAAAAAATCTTTTGAAAGCATACATAAATATAATTTTAACGTGTGTTTTATGTTTACTATGCATTACATTTTTATAAAAACATATTTGTATAATTTTATTACAATTATAGCTTTTATTTCTTAGATCACTACTGTCATAGAAAGCCAAATGTATGAAAATTTCGATCTCCATAATATTTTTTGTTAAAATTAAAGTAAGAAAACAAAGTACACATATGCCTTTATTTTATTACTCAAGCAAACATCATCAACCATAAAAATGACTCAGATATGCTCCATAACAATTAAATTCTGTCATCTTTGATTTTCTGCCAACTTTCAGTCATATGAAAAGAATAGCTTTAAACATATTTGTCAATTTTGCCATTAGGAAGGTACAACTGTCAAGCTTGGAGGATAGACCTATTTTAGGTAATAGTTCATTAGTTTGATTTACAACTTTGAAGTATTTGGACCTATGTTATATGGGCCTCTGTACACACTCTTGCCTTAGACCCCACAAATATAGGCCTACAGCCATGTTCCCAATAATAAAGTAACGTTCAAGGTTAAGGAGTGACTGTACATGTGGCAACACAAATTAAAGAACTTTTTTGTTCTTTAAGTTCAAGAAGAAACATACTGAACTGAGAGATCATGAAAATATGGGGAAATTCAGTGGATCAGTTGGTGCTTGAAACGTCAAACATAGGAACGGGTGAGAGGCAGACTGCTAGATATTCATCATGGAGGCTGGCTTCTTTTTGACTCATCAGGCTGCATCTGTGTGGTATGACACAAGGTTTACCATTGTAAGCCCTCCCATCAGTCTGTCACAGTGAATGTGATTCCCAAGAGTGTTTTTTTTTGTTTGGTTTGGTTTTTTTTTTATTGAGTCACAGTAAGCTTGAGGGCTTTCTTCCAAATGCAAATGCCCAATGGCACAATAAAGCATGAGCAGCCACTACATTCTCTCTTATATCTGTCCACTGGAGTAGAGCGTATTGAGTCCTTGGCAATGGGTCTGTATAAAGGAGTACTAGGTAAGGGGCATGGCCCACTAAGCAGTCTGCTTGAGGCAGGTGCAGGAAAGTTAGGACTGTGAGTGGTTAGTATCTTGGTGCTTGGGAAAGAAGCACACTGAAAGAGGGAGGGGTGACATGATGGGCAAGAGGGCCTGAAGACAAATGCTACCTGCTTGATAATGACTCTTTGGGCTGGCCGACTCCCTTATTCCGAATTACCCTATCTGACTCTCTGGCCCCAGACCTCCTGGTGACAACACCCTCTCCAGAAGGCTGACAGATTCTCAAGAGAGAAAGGGGAAGAGCCAGAAGCCCAATGCGGAGCTCAAGTGTAAAGACATGGGTACTGATGACCATGAGTCATCTCCTCGGAGAAGTCACCAGATTCTGGTGCTTCTGTGGCCCCTGTCTCTGAGAGGAAGCAGTCAAAGTCTCCTCCCTCTCAGGGATAGACAGTAGTAAATTATAGGTGTAGTACTTTCTATTCCAGATGGTAGACTCAGGGGAGCCCATTAGGCCCAATTCTCGGAGGCAGGGAGGGAGATACAGCGTGTGACTGAAAGAATGCTGACATGGGAGTGAGATCTGAGTGTTATCAACTGGGTGCATGACCTTGACTGAGTCATCATATTTCTTTGTGCCTCTGTTCCCTCATCAAAAGGTTGAAAACAAATATTGCCAAATCCCACCTCTCTTTTTGTTTTTTAGATGAAGTCTCACTCTGTTACCCAGGCTGGAGTGCAGTGGCATGGTCTTAGCTCACTGCAACCTCTGCCTCCTGGGCTCAAGTGATTCTCCTGCCTCAGCCTCCCTACTAGCTGGGATTACAGGTGTGTGCCACCATGCCCAGCTAATTTTTGTATTTTTGGTAGAGACAGGGTTTCGCCACGTTGACCAGGCTAGTCTCGAACTCCTGGTCTCAGGTCATCCATCTGCCCCCACTTCCCAGAGTGCTGGGATTACAGGTGTGAGCCACTGCGTCCAGCCACCCATCTGCCTTTAACATGCTGCAGAGGCGAACCAGAAAAAGTGGAATTCCTATGTCTAGTTTTAGCAGTGAACAAACCTCGCTCACAAAGAAACAATACCAGGTGCCCCATTCAGCCTGCCTGCTGAGAACTTGCTGGCCAAGAGGATAACAGAGTACAGCATAACCTTGTCATAGCCATTTCTAGATAACTGAAAGGCAGTCACATTCTTGACAAAACTGTTTCCTCCTCTGTTTATCCCAGTGATTCAGATGTCCCTGCAACAGCTGGGTATATACAAGGTGAAACACCTGATAGAACCCTGTACTCCGAAGACCTGGGAGGAAAAGGGCTGGGACTTCTCTTGGGTTTTTCCTCTGACAGGAGTCAGCCTTCTCTGGCTAAAATCAACCCCCACTGGAGCTAGGCCCCTGAGTCCTGGAGTCTAACCAAGGTGGTGGCCTCAGAGACTTGACGTTCTAAGTAGATGACTATTAGTTTTTGTCATTACATTTGTGATTTTGAAAAAGACTTTTGGCCTCTTTATATCCCTATTTTTCCATCTATAGAATGGAGATAGCACTATCTGTTCCTTTTACTGATTCACAGAAAAAGCATGAAAATCAATGAGGTAGCATGTGTGAAAGAAACTCTCCCTAGCCAATAGAATCTTGTTGCTTGGTCTGGTAAGAGACTGCTCCTAACGGTAGACCAAGACACACTGATGAGCTTGAGAAGAAAGAAAAGAATAGCGGGAAGCTTAAAGGAGATAAAAGACAAGTTTTCAACAGGAATACTGAAATGACTCAACAAACTGCCTCTCTGGTCAGGAATGGCCCTAGCAATAAATGAGAAAGTAAAATTTGTCATTTCCTACCCACTTAAATGCCCTCAATTTGCCTATGTGTGGTCCAGAGCGCTGCATTCCTAACCACTCTTTCCCATACTCATTCTCTGCCCACATTCTGAAGAACTTTTCTAGAAAATGGTCATATTTATACATCAGTTTATGGGCGACTACTGCAAGGTAAATGTAGTTGCTCTTTTAAAATTGATGGCACGCTGCCTTAACTCAAAGTAGTGACCAACACTAGGGATTTCAGATATATGGAGGAGGAATGGGGAAGACTTTGCCACCCCAACTCACGTAATGTATAGGGTGACCCAGTCCATGCAGTGAAGGATCATCCCTCTCTAAAGAGATGCAGTCTGGAGAGAAAGATAACTGCAAAGGTCTGGCAGAACTTTACGCTTTCAGAGCTTCAGTTATTTCCCAGAATAACAGAGGTGAGTAAGCATTATTAACATTCCCGTTCCACAGAGGAAAAACACAGAAACTCATAGATGAAGTAGCATCTCCAAGACGTACAGGTTAGTACACGGAGAAACCTGGATGTGAACACAGCCTGCCACCCCAAAGATACTAACCATTGTGCCTCATACCTCAGGAGACAAAGCACCCTAAGAAGCTAGATCCACACCTATGAGGGCTCTTTGATGACTTTTTCTTAGCAAAACAATTCAGGACTTCAGAGCAGTTCTTGAGGCCTAAGTTCTATGATATTACCCTTCAGCTTTGCTTTCACCATCTGGATTTATGAACCAAAGGCAGGGGAGGAAAGTTAATTGCAACTGTAACTTGTTTCACTGGATTCATCTAATCGTTCACCTTTGCTCAATGGGCCTGTCTTCACTGAGGGATCATAACGGGAGATGGAGGGAACGTGGAAGTTGGAAAAAGAGAAATTGCAGGCACAACTTTGGAACTGCAGGCACTGAGTAAACACTAAGTGCAATTCTTCACCTCCAAAGTCTCAAACAGTTGCATCTCTCAGCAAAGCAAGGCCTAAAGCACAGAACTTTCCCTTCTAGGGGCTTCTGCTTGATCACGCCTTTACAATCCTCTGTGGAGCCTTTAAACTTGGCAGTGACCTCCAGGGTTATGGCCCTTGGCCCTCTTCTCATGTATGTGAAACAGAGATCATGTTTTTAAATCTCATTTGACAGATGAGGAAACTGGAGACCCAGAGTTGTTAAGTGTCTCGCCTAAGGTCACACAGTTAGTAACTAGGAAAATTGAGATTAAACACAGATTTCCTAACTGCCAGACCTAGATTATTTCCAATCATCCCCCCAGCTTCTTAAAAGCCTTATAGTTCCACATTCCACTCCTAGTTTTGTATCCAATAGAAAAGACGGTATATATTATCCATACAAAAGATAATATATATTATCCATACAAAGACTTGTACACAAATGTTATAGTGGCTTTTATCACCCAGCTCAAACTTCAGATGCCCTAAATACCCATCAAGAGGTGAATGGATAAACAAATTATGGTATATGCATACAATTATTATTCCCAAGCAAGATATATTGCCATATCTAACAACATGGATGAATCTCAGAATAATCATGCTGAGTAAAAGAAGTCAGACAAAAGGAACACATGCTGCATGGTTCCACTTCAGTGAGGCTCTAGATAATGCAAACTAATATATCATGGCAGAAAGCACATCAGTGATTTCTTGGGATGGGGAAGGGGACTGAAAGGATAGGAGTGAAGCATTAAAGAGACCCAGAAAACTTTCGGGGTTGGATGTGTTCACTACCTTCATTGTGGTGATAGTTTTACAGGTGTATGCTCTTGTCAAATTTTATCAAATTGTACACTTTAAATATATACAATTTATCATATATCAATTATACCTCAATGTAGCCTTTTTTTTTTTTTTTTTTTTAGATGGAGATTCACTCTGTCACCCAGAATGGAGTGCAGTGGCACAGTCTTAGGTCACCAAAACCTCCGCCTCCTGGGTTCAAGCGATTCTTCTGCCTCAGCCTCCCAAGTAACTGGGACTACAGGTGCATGCCACCACGCCTGGCTAATTTTTGTATTTTCAGTAGAGACAGGGTTTTGCCATGTCATCCATGCTGGTCTCAAGCTCCTGACCTCTGGTAATCCACCCACCTCGGCCTCCCAAAGTGCTGGGATTACAGACGTGAGCCACCGTGCCCAGTCAATGTAGTTGTTTTTAAAAACTATATAGCTCTTTTTGGGCCATCCCCTACCTAACCCAATCCCCAGAAAATGCTCTCCTTCCTCAGACTTTGGTCTATAACAAGGTCATTGCTGATGGCATAGTAGAAAGGGAACTGACCAATACAGATTAATCATTATTCTAATCACAATATAATCTTTTCCTCCTCTTTGTGAACACAAATTTAGGGTGATTGCAGCATCACTCTAGGAAAAGGCTTTCCTTTTTTCCTGCCTGGGGATAACTTAGTAAAACAAACAGAAGCAGTTATTATTATTTTTCCCATTAAATAAGCCTAGTAAACAGTTGAACTAGCCTTTAAGGTTTAAGAGACATTTCAATTGTAGAGGGCTGGAAAGATACAGAGATGGAACAGATATAGTAAAAGAGGGGACAAAAGAGGTGGGGAAGAGAGAGGAAAAAGAGGAGACCTGAGAGCTAGAAGCAGTCTAGCTGGAAGGGCTAAAACAGAGCTGCAAATACTCTTACTGCAAATCAGCAGGCAAGTTGCTGGTGGGGCTGCTGCTGAGCCACCCCATGGCTCCCAGACCCAGAGTGAATGTCAAGAGCCTGGGGACCTTTCCCATCTCTACCCATGAAAGTAAACTGAACTTCAGCTGAGCTGCTCCACATTCTCCGCCAACTCAGGGACACATATGCAATCCAAGATCAAGAGACAGGACAGAGCCCGGTGCGGTGGTTCATGCCTGTAATCCCAGCACTTTCGGAGGCTGAGGCAGGCGGATCACGAGGTCAGAAGTTTGAGACCAGCCTGACCAACATGGTCAGGTGAAATCCCATCTCTACTAAAAATACAAAAATTAGCCAGGCATGGTAGCACATGCCTATAATCCCAGCTACTCAGGAGGCTGAGGGAGGAGAATCACTTGAATCCAGGAGGCAGAGGTTGCAGTAAGCTGAGATCATGCCATTGCATTCCAGTCTGGACATGCCATTGCACTTCAGCCTGGGCGACAGAGTGAGACTCCATCTCAAAAAGAGAGAGAGAGAGAGAGAGAGAGAGAGAGAGAGACAGGACACTAGAACCAGGTTGTCAATAAGTAGGCATGATGGCAAAGTCGGGGGACAATTTTCTGCCCCATTGCCTGAGTGAAGACAGAATTAGTTTAAAAGTGATGGATTTCCTCTAAGGAGAGGCCAAGACTCTGCCCTGGGTTGTCTCCACTGGCAGAGGGGATACAGCTCTTGTGAGGGGAATCCCTGACTAGGGGAGTCCCCAGCTCATATGAGGGGAGTTCCTGGCTATTTTGTTACTGCTGAGCGCTTGCCTGGAAAAGCTGCCTGATGCAGAAGGAAACTTTCTGCCTGCCCATGTATATTAGTGAGGGTTCTCCAGAGAGACAAGGACACATATGCAATTCAAGATCAAGAGACAGGACACAGCCGGGCACGGTAGCTCATGCCTATAATCCCAGCACTTCGGAACCCACAGGAAACACATAGATACATATGAGGGGATTTTTATGGGAATTGGCTCGCACAGTTTTGGAGATCAAGAAGTCTACAACATGCCTTCTACAAGCTGGAGAACCAGAAAAGCCCATGGTGTAATTCAGTCGGAGTCCGAAGACCTGAGAAGCAGGGGAGCCAGTGTCCAGGGCAGGAGAAGATGGATGTCCCTGCCCAAGAAAAGGAAGTGAATGTGCCCTTCCTGCCCTGTATTGCTCTATCTGCGCCCTCAACATCCTGGGTGATGCCCACTCATAGGGGTGAGGGTGGATCTTCTTTACTGGGTCTACTGAGTCAGGTGCTATCTCTTCCAGAAACACCCTCCTGACACACCCAGCCAAAATGTTTTCTCAGTTATCTGGGTATGGCCTAACTCAGTCAAGCTGACATGAAGTTAATGCTCACACCGTGACACCTCTAACACCAGGAAGGAGGCTCTGAGAACCTGAGGCATTGGGAATGCTGGCGTTGCCTGTGTTGCGGACACTCAGAGTGATCTCTTAGGAAAATGAAATAAAATCAGTTGGTGGAGCTTATTAAAAATGTACATACCTGCAAAAGCAGAATCTCTAAGAGCACTGCCAGATAATCTGCATTTGAACAAGCTCCTTCAGATAACTCTTACCCATATCAACATTTAGGAATCACTGCTGTCCTGGCTTAGAAAACTGGGAACCTGGTATCCCTTTCACAAACAGTTGACTACTGGACTTTCTTCAGTTTACAGAAAGGAAAGGGAACACCTCCCTATAAAATAACCAAGATCTTTCCTGCCCTGGATATTTCTCACAAAAGGTTTCTCATGCATACTCAGTTACATATTCCACACAACAGACTTAAAGGGGGAAATCTCTTCTGTCAATTATTTGCCATTCCATGGAAAAGCACGCAGGCAGACAGGAAGGCGGGAGGCCATGGTGAGCTGTTGCTGAGTTGAGCACAGTGCAAGGCCCAGGCCTCTCATCTGATGTAATTTCAATTTGTCCTCATAACAGCCCTAGGAGCTACAGGTTATTCCTCCTATTTTATGGTAGAATCTAACACTCTTGCTGAGCATTCCTGACCATGCAGCCTTTGCTCTCTGTGTAGAGTATGCTGCAATCACTAGGACCCCAGAAAATGGAATGTCATTAAGGAAGGTTGAAGGCCAGAAAATTAATTAGGATCCAGAGAGCATAAGCCTGTTCCCTCCACCAGCACTTTCTCCTCAAAAATCATCCCATTTTTCTGTTTCATACCTGGCTTGGGTTTCATCGCCCCCACTGGTGATAAGAGGCAAGCCTCTGCCCCTCCCTCCAACACTGTGGGCTAAGAGATTTCCCCAAAAGGACATGCTTCTACCCACACACAGCCCAAATGTCTGGAGGTGAGGCAGAGACCCTGGGAAAAAAGAAGGTTGCACCTGTACCTGAGTCACTGCAACACGGAACACGGCAGGACAAACATAGCCTGTCAGGTCACGTCTGCCCAGGCTTTGAGGCAGGTGTTTCCAGAATGTGTGTCATGCTGTTTCCAACCAGGTGGGCCCAGATGTCTTGGCTGCATGCCTCATTGCAAGCCCCACTTCCAGCCCCATGGGGGTGCCCTGCCCCTTGCCAAGGAGCAAACTTTCATATCTTACAATATAGTCAAAGGCTTTCATGTCATAGGAACAACTAGAGCATGGACCCAAGGACCGCAAGAGAGGGTCTGTGGTGACGGAAGGTGGGTATGGTCACCTGGGGAGATGGGAGCCAGGCTAGGAAGCTCCAGCCTGCTTATAGAAAGAGACATGAATGAGAGGTATGGCATTTCCTTTCTCCTTCTCTCTGCAATGTCTTCATCTGCAGATTTGGAATCAACTATTGCCTTACTTTTGTTACCCCAAAAGCAGACTGTGAAAAAAAGATTTGGACACAGGTACTATATTATTTCAGAAGCAATCACAGGAAACACAAGTGAAGGAGAGAAGAAAATGATATAAGGAACAGAGAAGAGCCAGGAAATAAGCTGGGTACCATGAAGCTCTATCCTTCTATCCCTTTAAGACCCATGTATAATGGACCAGAGAATTGTCCCACCAAAGGATGGAGAAATGGATATGCATCTATTAACTCCCATCCTGGATTAGTTGAGAATTGCCCCTGAGGACAAATTAATATCCCTATAATCCTGGGCTGCCTTGTACATGGGCAGATCAAGCTACCACATAGAAGGAGAAAAAGGCTTCAGACATGGAAGCTAAGAGACAAGGGGACTTGAAATGGGAAGCTACTAGTGGGCAGGGGGGTTATGCCTACTATACCTATAGGTTTCCTTGGAATGGGGCCAGGGAGGTGGTTGATACACCAATAATATAGGCTATACTTATCTTCCCCATGGAGTGTTAGATTAAATGAGGCAATACAGAAAACCCTTGGCACTCTGGCACACAGTACACACATGCAAGAAAATGCCTCAATTATTATTAACTTTGGGATTTACATCACTCTCTATAAACTCTTCTCATCAGACTGGCCACACAAATGCCTCTCTCTTGCCTAAGTTCTAACCAAAAGCTCCTGGAGACCAGTACCTGCTGAGGCCAACATGTGAATAAATAGAGGGGTCACTGGACACAAGGCCCTGTGGAACTACCCAGAGAATGGTCAGTCCAACACAGCACATGCTCTGCACAGAGCCACTGGCTGGCTGAGAATTCACTCTCTCTGCTCTGTGAAGTCATCTTACCCTGGACAGGAGCCTTAACTAAATTCCCTTGTGATCTCTTGGCACTCACATCCTCAAATGTCCACAGCATTCTCAATTTATCTTCTACTGTTCAAGTTCCATGACTAGAACACTCGAGCCAAACAATGCAGAAACCCAGCCAAGTGGATGCCTTCAGGATTCACATGGAACCCGTGGAACTCATGGGCATTAAATACACACTAAGCCTGTGCCTGGATCATAGACAATGACTGTAGTTACACAAATGCCTCTCATTTAGGAAAAATAGAACCTGAAATAAGCATTAGCTGTTGGGGAGCCAATAATCTTACCCTGACATCAGTAAAAGTGATTTACCTAAGGTCATTCAGATGGTCCTAATTCTGTTCCTTCTTGCATTTATTCAATAGACATTAGTTTAGCATCTACTATATACCAGGTGAGTTTTAACTATATGCCAGGTGCAAATAACACAGCAAGAAACAAGACAAATAAGTTCTCCACTTTGATGTGCCCACATTCTCCTGTGGAAAACAGACAGTAAACAGGTAAATAAGTAAAGATTGTATTTCAGATACTGACGTGTGCTATTAAAAAAAATAAAGCAAGCTAAGAAGATAATAAGTGATAGGATGGAGAATGGAGTTCTCTTTTTAGATAAAGTTGTCAGGAAAAGTTTGCTTAGAATGTGGCATGAGAACAGGATGAGAAGGAGGAGAGAGCCATGCAAAGATCTGGAGGAAGAGCACAGGAGACAAGTCAACAGCCGGTGTAAAGGCCCTGAGGAAAGAAGGACCTTGCATGCTTGAGAAATGAGACAGGCAGTCTGGTTGGAACCTAGTGGGCACTGAGCTCTGTGAAGTCAGAGGTAGGCAGACTCCACTCAGAAGGAAGACAGAACCTGTGGGTTCAGATGCAGGTAGGTTCACACATTTCATGCTAGACATATAAAGTCATTCACATCTATGGCTTCTGTTTGTCTTGGGGATGTAAGAAGTAAGATCCTCAGCATAAAGGGAGGAACAGAAAAATTGCTGATGCTTTGAAGGGAGAGGAGGCTTGAAATATCTTGAAGAGAGGGCAAGTAAATTCACAAAGGGAGTGTGATAAGATTGTGGTACTGATCATGTGTCATCATAAACTTAAAGTCAGCACAGTTCTTAATTTCTACAGCCACATCAAGCTACTTGAGCATGGGCCCAGGGTAAACAGAGAATTGGGATTTTGACAAGAAAATTCAGTGGAGAAGGAGTGGATAATAGGACTCAAACATCACTGGATGTGTGCTTGTATCATTAACCATGAATCTGAGCCTGAGGCAGGCAATAGAGTCAGTGAATTCAAGGTCCTACTGGGGGTTGAACTGGGGGTGCTGAAAAAGTAGGATGTGATGTTCAGAAAGGAGAAGCTTGAAGTCAAAAGTGTAGAAAAGGAATAGTCATAGGTTATGAAGAGGACTAGCTGCAATCATGGAAGTGTGTGGCACCTACTATAAGCCACAACATGGTAAACCAGGACCAGATCAGAGTGAATGGTACAAGGGGTTATTAAAGACCTGTAAGACACAATGTCTGCCCCCCATGAATATAAAATGCAGTTGACAAGACAGACCCATGAGCAAGTAACAATAGCCAATAATGCCACGTTGAACCATGGAGGAATGTTAACTTTATTTAAGGTTGAGTTTAGCCAACCTTAAGCTTTCATGACTGTCCTCTGTGGCACATGTAACATTATCTCCCCTAGTTTATTATCCTTACTTTATAAATGAGGACATTGAGACTCAAAAAGAAGCAAAGCCACTTGTCCAAAACCCAACAGTTAAAGTAAGACAAAAACCAGCACAATTGCTGTGTCTTCTGACTCCTGGCTCGGTTCTCTGTAGACTAAAGAACAGAACTTGACACACACCACCGTTAGATCATAGTCTCTGAGATCAGATTGCTTGAGTTCAAATCCCAGCTCCCCATCACTTGCCAAATAAACATGAAAAAGTGACGTCTTTTTATTGTGCCTCAAATTTCTATCAAAGCAGGATATTGTAGTATCTACCTTGAATGGTGATGTGAGTATTAAATGAAATAAAGCTGGAATAAACGTTACCTGGTACATAATAAGCACTCAGGTGTTACTATACTAACGTGAAGATTTATGATTCCTGCTATAAGCACTACTGTCCGGCCCTTCTCAGATGCTATCAAGAAAATCCAGAAGAAAAGCCACCTGCCCTCTCCACCCCTGTTGTGCCTTTGATAGCAGCTTCATGGAAGATTAGGGTCTTGAGCAAGGTTATGATGGTGGACAGAAGTTCTCAGACTTAGATCCACGGAAAGGTAGAGGGAGGGCTTGTCATATGGAATAATAGCATGATCCAGGAACTGAAAGGGGGCCTTGGTGGGCGAATGTTCATGATGCAGTGAGGAAATCAGGCATCCCAGAAAAGGGAGGTCCTGGGAGCCCTGGGCCAGGGGAAAATTGAGCGAGTCTGGGGATGGGTTCCTTCTCAAGCTTCTCTGCTCTTTCAAGTGTACCCATGGAAAAACAGAAAAGTAACCCTGCTTGCCTTCCCTTCTCCTTCTCTTCTGGTGGCCTCTGTGAGCAGGCAGCCATTCCACATAAATACTGAGCCCAAAGGAATCCATCTGAAACTGTCTCCTAATGAACCGAGTCCATCAGAAGTTATGGGAGCATCAAGGCGAAAGGGCTCCTCATCTCATGTTGAATCCTGTATCCATTTTAATGCCCTGTGCATTTCCCCTGCCCCCAGCTGGGAGATGAAGAAAAATAGTGTGTGAAATAATGTTGGCTTAAACTTCAATGAGAATAAGAAGATTTTGAATGATAGTGGACACTCTGTTCTTAACTGACCTTATTATGAGCAGCTATTGAAGAATTTTCAGGATAATGAGCTATCTCATCTTCCATATAACAAGCTGTGAGCAGATTGCTCAGATAGTATGGTCTCAAAAAAAAAGGAAAAAAAAAAGAAAAAAAAAGGATATCAATGCCTTCCATAGTAAAAAAAAAAAAAAAAAAAAAAAATTTACACTGTGGGTGGGGCTACTTCTCCAGTTACGCTGTCTGCCATCAGGGATCCCAGGTCTCACGAAGGCATATCTAAGGTAGTGTTTGCCCCACCAGCCGCACACCCCCAGTCCTGCTTACCCTGGAGTTGTTAAGCTCCCAACACATTGCCACATAGGCAAAATCTGTCTTCAACACAACTCTCCAGCCTCTTTGCTAAGCTCTAAACCACCAGCAAGGAACCCCTCGCCACCCAAACAACACCTTCCCCAAAACCCAGCCTGAAATGGCCATCCCTGACTTAATAGTTATTTATTTATTTTCTCATGGAAAACCATCGATGAGTATCTTATATGTGTTCATCATTGAACGAAACAAATATAGTTTCTGCCCCCCCCCAAAGCTAGCATAGAAGATGGATGTTAAATTTACAACCGCATAAAGTATGGTAAGTGCTGTGGTCAAGGAACTACAGGAACTAGTGCTACTGAGCAGAGAGGGCCCTAAGCTCCCCTATTGGGGGTCAGGAACAAGTCAGGGAATATCTATGCTTAAATATCCAGGGCTTGTTGTTGACATTCAGGGCATGCTCATGCCCATGTGGACCAACCTACATAGACAGGCACAGAATTACATACCTTAGTTCTGAAGATCACGGGCCCTTTATTTCAGTGCCTCAGGCAGATCTATCAGAAGACAACTTGCTGAGCAGCTACGTGAAGAAGAGGAAGCACCAGGATGGAGTCCTCATTTCAGATCTGCCAGTGACTTGCTATGCAAATGTGGGTAAAATACTCAACAACCCCTCTGAGTCTCAAATTCTTTCCCCTGAGAGCGAGGGAATTCAACAAAATGGCCCTTATACAACAACATTCTATAAATCCACAATCATTGAGGGCTTGGGAGAAATAGCTAATATCCCTCGCCCCTTCTCCTATTTAGCCCTCTCAAACCTCAAATACTATAAGCTCCTTATAACTAGCCCACTGTAGACAAAGTTCCCAACTTTGTGTCAGAGTTTCTATGGAAATAAGACTTGGGCCCTGCCTTCAAGTTGTCTACACTCAATTGGAGAAGAGAAGTTAGCTGAGTTACCACTACGTGAGACAGTAAATGACAAAAAGCTGTCAAAAGCAGACTACAAATCCATGCCAGTGTGGCACAGAGGCAAGCATGACGCTTCTCTGCCTTCCCTGATACCTCAACACTCTACTGAATAGGTCGACATTCAAGAGAGAGCACGTACATTTCTCAGGTGGCCAAAGAACTTTGTCCCCAAGTGTAAAAGGAAACATACTCTTAGCCAGAGTTTCTCAACCTCAGTACTACTGATACTTTGATATTGTTGCGAGGGCAGCCCTGCGCATTGCAGGATGCTTAGCAGCACCCCTGACCTCTACCCACTCCCCAGAGGCAGCCCCGACCAACCAAAAATGTCTCCAGACACTGCCAGACGTCCTCTGAGGGACAAAAGCATCTCCAGTTGTTCTAGCCCAATACACAAAGAAAAAAACAGAGGATTATCCAAAAAGATATTAACCATTTCAGACACATGAATAGAAAAATCACTTCAAGACAGATGAGTTTTGCTCTTTGAAAAGCCCGTCCTGATACACTCAAGCTTCCTTGCTCTCCCTTGGGGCAGAAATATTTGAATTATTCAATTACACCCTGAATTTGGAATGGGAATTGAGGGTGGTAGGAAAGTAACATGTAATATAAAAGTTTTTTTTTGTAGACAAGAAAATAAATTTCTTGCTGTGACTTCCAAAAGTCACCCATTCAGCCTGCAGGGTGACTGAAAACAGTGTCAGTCTGGCCAGAAAGGCATCAGTGACCAACCGAATCATTCTAGCCCATTACCCCCTATCCACCGGGTGATGGTTGTCAGAGGAGAAATCATTAGGGGACATAGGGGTGGTAGGCACGCTAGGAAGCCACCTTGGACATTTGTCCATTAATAAGCACTTTCACTAATGACCTCGGAAGAGAGTTTTAGGAGTGGTGATTCAGAAAATAAGCAACCGTAACAACTAAGAAATTACAGCAAAGCGAAAAGACAAAGTTTTTACTTTATAAGACTTAAGAAACTGTTCCCTTGCTACTAGCATTCACTTTGGCTTTCATTGGTTCTTTTCTTTATCTTTTAAATACATTATCTGTGGCAACTGAATTTGCAAATAACACATCTGTAAGTGATAAAGCACAATATAATGAATAGGTGTGAGCCCCCACCCAATTCAAACATTAGAACATTACGATTAGCTTGCAAAGTCCTGCATGTATCTTTCTTTTCTTTGTCACCTTCTTCTCCAGACATAATCACAGTCTTATTTCTACTGCTTTATAAAAGTTTTTACTGCTTTTCAAAAGTTTGTTTTACCACAAATGTATGTAAGCTTAAGTTTGTTGTTCTTGCTCTTGAGAACTACAAAAATGATATGTGTTGTGTTCTGGGGCTGTTTTTATTCAGCATTAGTTTTGCATAATTTATCCATACCATTATATACCAGAATGTATTTACCAACTACTTGACATTCAAGTAGTTTTCCTATTTTTACAATTATGAGAAGGACAGTAAAACAAATTCATGAACACATGCCAGAGTTTTTCTACAGTGTGTTTGCTAGGCCATAGGGCAGGCAGATGTTCACCTTGTGAGATAGTGCCAAATTATTTCCCAAAGTGTGTGCACCACTAGTAATACATAAGACACTGTATTGACCCACATCCTCTCAAACTTGATTTTGTTTGATTTCTTAAAATTTTCCAATTTCTATCAGAAATTCACTCACTTTTAATCCTTCTAAATTTTTCCCCAATTTCTGAACTGTCATTCCTATGAAAGAGATATGATTCTTCAATCTTTTCTTTTTATTTTAAATTAATTTAATTGAACAAGGATTCATAGAGTACCTACTGCATCTTAATACTATGATTTCTGTTTCAAAAAGTGGAAAATATAGTCCCTTCTCCCAGGAGTTAAAGAAAGAACATTATCATGCAAATCAGAGCAACTGGAGAATGACACCAAATACAGATTCTAAGGAAACACTAAGAGAAATCAAGAAGATACAAACCAAAACAACAAACCAATTTTCACCTACCAAATTAGTACTAATTTTTTTTAAATGACAATGTGGAAAGTGTCAAGACGAATGCATTATCATACATACAACTGGTAGTAGTATAAATTGGTAGAATCATTCTATTGGGTGAGTTGAGAAAATTATTCAAAAGCCTTAAAATGTATGAATACTTCTTAATTCTTTTATTCTACTTCTAGGGATTTATACTATAAAAATAATTAAGGAAGCAGACAAAAACTTAATGACAGTGAAATTTTATGTGACAAATGACAGTGAAATTTTGTGTAATATAGCAACTATGGATCAAAGACAAAAATCAAACTTTACCAAATAGTCAACATTGAACAGATTGAGTAAATAATGTTTATTGTAGCCAAACACTAGAATATTGTGTAGCCAATTAGAATGACACTGTAGAAGTATATTTATTGAAATGGAAAGATATCCAACTTATTCAACGAAAAACATCAATTTACAAAGAATTGTAGCTTCAAGTTTGCAAAAAAGAAAAGTGCCAGTGGTACATATGCATCAAAAAAGAGAAACATTTTAAATAATCATATGCTACAAAGCTTGATATTTTCTAAATTCAAGCATAAATTGGAAAGGGATGAATTTTTTCTAGATTTATCTATTTATTTATTCTAGATAATTCTAGAATGAATTAGAATTATTAGGAATGGCTGTATCAAGGCGTAAGACCTTGAGGGATTAGCTTTTTGAGAATGAGCAAATAAATAAAATGGTTCTTCAACTGATGGAATCCCACCTTCCCATCAATTTCAGCACCAGAGGGAGAGCAGGGTTCTAAATTAGAAAATGGTCATGCATCTGTTCAGCAGCCTGCAGGAGAGCTGGCCAGGCACATGTTCCCTGGCTGGAAGGCTGTGCCGACTCCAAGGACCTTTTCTTTTTTATTTATTTATTTATTTATTTTTTATTATACTTTAAGTTCTAGGATACATGTGCACAACGTGCAGGTTTGTTACATATGTATACATGAGACGTGCTGGTGTGCTGCACCCATTAACTCGTCATTTACATTAGGTATATCTCCTAATGCAATCCCTCCCCTCTACCCTGTCCCCACAATAGGACCTGGTGTGTGATGTTCCCCTTCCTGTGTCCAAGTGATCTCATTGTTCAATTCCCACCTACGAGTGAGAACTCGTGTCCTTTGTAGGGACATGGACGCAGCTGTGTCCTTTGTAGGGACCTGGATGCAGCTGGAAACCATCATTCTCAGTGAACTATTGCAAGAACAGAAAACCAAATACCGCATGTTCTCACTAATAGGTGTTCTCCAACGACCTTTTCTACTGCACCCCTGGAATGCTTGCATTAAGTTAGTTGGTCAACAAGCAGCCTGGGTCATTTAACACACAGGCAGCCTGTTCAACTGAATTACCGAAATCACCCCTTTACATATGATAGCCAAAAACGTCATTAGTTACAGTTTACCTGGAATGTATTCATGCTCCATAAAGGAAGCTTGTTGTGGATTAATATTATCCAGGCATGGTTATAAATAAAGTGCCTTTTGTCCCTACTGACATAAATATCATAATGCAAATGTATCATAATTTCATAACCAAAACTTGTCTTCAGTGTACTGTCTCATAGAAAATGAAACTCAGCTTGATTATTTGCTGGGGTAGGGGGTAGGGGAATCCAGCAGGAGGGAAGATGACTGTTCAATTGATAGTCTCAAACTTGCCTCAGAAACCAAATCATCTATAAGATTTTAAGGCAACAAAAACATGGAGAAGGGATGTTACACATTTACTCAAACATTATATCTCAATGAAATGGGTGTTTTCAAAAAAAGTATTCAGCCTTTCAACTTAGGAAACGCTAATCAATATAGGCATTTTAATGTCTTGATTTCCAGAGAAAAAACCTCCTCAAAGAATACAGACTCTTGAGACTCTGCCGTTTAAAAGAAATAAAGCCCGGGCATGGTGGTTCACTTCTGTAATCCCAACATTTTGGGGAGGCCAAGGCAAGAGGATCACTTGAGGCCAGGAGTTCAAGACAATCCTGGGCAACACAGTGAGATTCTGTCTCTACAAATTTGTTTTTTAAATCATCCTGATGTGGTGGTGTGTGCCTGTGGTCCCAGGTACTTAGGAGGCTAAGATGAGAGGATTGATAGAACCCATGAGTTTGAGGTTGCAGTAAGCTATGATCACACCATTGCACCTCAGTCTGAGAAACAGAGCAAGACCTGTTTCTAAAAACAAAAAAATAAAAACAAAACAAAACAAAAAAAGATACATAGATAAGTAAACAGATGATAGATAAATATATGCCTCTGCTAGAATTTTCTTCAGCAAGGTTATACTGACTTCTAATGCAGACCCAATGGAGTTGTCACCCCTTCACACTGAGTCAGTGAGGCCAGATTCCCATTTTCAGTGATCATAGCATCCAAATGACCAAGGAAAGATCATATATACTTGACAGATTTTAAAAGTATTATGTGGACATTGAGTCCAACATTTCTCCAGTGGAGAACAAATGTGATCAACATCATTAATCAGAAAAATATTAACTTAATACTGCTCTACATGAGAGGTAACTGTTCGACACCATTTGGAAGTGGGGTTCCCTGGCATGGCAGGAAAATCTCTACAGTAACTGCAGATACAGAGAGGCTGTTGTTTTCCCAGGTTTTTGTTTCTAATAGGTTCTATTCTGTGAAGAAAAGTGACTGGTTCCACATTTCTATGAGCAATATTAAAATTCACCATTGTAGTCTCACTTAATAAAAACACGGACACTGCAAGAGTCTCTACAAACACACCAGACTTGAAATTAAAGGGTGAGCTTATTGTTGTTATGGAAAACATGGATCTTTTTGCATGAGGACTTGGTGAACAATAAATAAATTTCCAGGAGAGGTCTCCTAAGCTGATATGCATTCAAGGTATTATCTTTGCTCTGACTGTATGTGCTTCTGGGTGAAAAAATTCTAATTGCACTCCCATTCAAAAATCAACCGTGGGAATAAGGAATCATGCTCATTTTATGCACAGCTGCCCGAAGGCCTTATCCTTAAAACAAATTACAGCACCTCCTATGCAATACGCACTCTGAAGCTAATTCTAACCCTACAGCAAAACTCCAAAATTAAACTTTAATCTGTGATCTAAACAATTTGGTGTTTGTGATCAATCTTGGTATTTTTATAAAATGCCAAGGTAATTGTTACAGCAGAGGAAGACTGGGTTGCCCAATAGCACATTCGGGTAGAACCAAATGAAGCTCCTGGGGCAGGAACTGGGTAGAAACAGACTTTGGGACTGCACCTGTAGGGAAGTTAGGCCTCTGTCAGAGCCAGGGATGAGGAGAGAAGGGGAAGGGAGGAAGAAAAGTGTAGGGAGGCAGAAAGATAAGAAGACAGTGGGACACAGCGGGGAGGGGTGGAGGAGGAGAGGAGGGAGGAGATGGGGAAGGAGGGAGAAAGAAAGAAAAAAGGAAGGAGAAACAAAGAGAAAGACAAAAGGGAGGGAGGGAAGGAAGGGAGGGAAGGAAGGGAGGGAGGGAGGGTGGGAAGCGGAGAAGGGAGGGAAGGGGAGAAGGGAGGGAGGGAAAGAAAACCTCCAATCACACATCCTATTTGCTTTCCCCTGTCAAAGACCCAGGCAGTCTGCCCCACCATTAAAGCAATCGCTTTGGCCCTATTAGAAATTAAATTTGGTCTCTTGAAACTGTATACTCAGAAGCCAGTAAAGTGAAAGCAAATTTGACACGATATATCCAAAAGCAAAGGGGGCCAGGGGATGACAGGTTCCAGAGCAGGGAGAACACCACCTCAGAAACGTGCCCCACAGAAGAGAGTTCAAAGAGTTTCCAGAGAAGGTCTGCCTTTTCCCAACTGGCTGCAGAGCCTCTGCGTCCTGCAGCAGCCTACTCAGCCGCTCTGATAAGTCAGACAGAATTCATGGGAGATTACCACACAGCTCCTGCCAAGCTGTGCTGCAGCGCGGGTAATAGATATGCTCCAGCACTAAATCCTAAAAGGCCCTGCTACATCTGTCAAGCATGCCCTGGAAAAGCACCCTCAGTTCAGATGTTATCACTGCTCTGCCTGCATCAGAAGATTTAGTGTCCACCCTGGAGGTTGCTTTTGCTGCACAGTTTTCAGGGGCAAAACAACAAGGGAGAAAGATGAGAGAAAAAAGGCAAATTATTCTTGCTTAAAGCAAAAGAAATCAAGTGATGTGCTTGCAGACTAGTTCAGCTTCTCGCCCTGCATCCAGAAGGTCCCAAATCCCACATTAAGGAGGTACTGATGTTCTAAGCTGATTAGCTAGGACGGTTAGAGTCCCTGGACTGTGACATCATGTAGATGATCTTCTACAGAGTGACTCTTTCCCAAGGAAAGCTAAACAACAAACCCAGCAGGGATCCATAGGCAAGAGACAGAAGATGCAAGCTTTTGATAATTAACTTTAAAACAGGTTCGAGAAAAAGCTGTTCTGATATAAAATGAACTTTTCAGAGCATTTGCTTAGGAAAAGAAAAAAAAATAAATAAACCCCTCCAAACAGTTGTACTTCCCACTAACCATGTTTCCAGATGCAGCTTCTGTTTGTTCAAAATGTATTTTAAGCACTACTTTGGACATTTTGTTCATTATGAGCAAAGAAGAGTGTTACAGTTATATGTATTTTTAAAGTGTAGAGAAAAAAAAATATATATATATATATATATACTCTCAGTGTTTTAAGCACAGGAACTCTGCATATTAACTGCCTGTTTTCTCACCAGAGCCTGTAATGAATCCAAGAGAAAGGAGTCTCAACCTGACCTACCATCTCAGTTTTCTGGAAACTGCTCACTCTCTTAGCCCAGGATAAGTACCCAGGGTGTAGCTGGAGTGTCTGTGGGTCTTGGAGAGGTATAGACGGCAGGGGCATCTAGCGACATTGTAATTGCTGACCCTTGTAGTGTCTGCCCATTCACGGAGCTGAACAAATAAGCTGAGGACTGAGCTGACCTCTAACAGGACACTGGGCAGATGTTTAGACTCGGAATCAAGAAACAGAAGCCAAAGACCCATGTCTATGAGCATCACAATTACCTAAAAATATTTAAAACTTCTTGAAGAAAATTAGGTCATTTTCCTAACAAAACCATGTGTTGTCTTCATGTGAACCGTGTGCCCACTCCTGAAAACAAACTTCGGGAGAGAACCAAGGATTGCCCATGGGATTAGAGCTTCCTAGTCTCAGTGATCTTCTCATTCAAAAACTAAAAGGATCTTCTTTTCAGAGGGCCTTCCCAAAGCTAATGATACTAAATTCATTACATGAATTGTCTTATTTAATCCTATCAACAGCCCTGACAGACAGGTAATATTATTATCCCTATTCTTCAGAGGAGAAAACAGAGGATCAGAGAGGTTAAGTAATTTGCCCAAGGTCACACAGCTTATCATTATTCTGTTATTTGTAGTGGGCCACCCAGTTCTAGGAACAGATTAAGTCCTCGATCAGAGCTTCTTAATTGTTTTATTGGATCAATATTTATTTACATACTAGATGCCTGGAGTGCTTGCTGAAAACCAAGAAGCATATTTTGTCAAGAAGTTGGTTTGGTTGCACAGGAGCTGAAGATGACAGAAACTCTCTTTGAGGCCCCTGGAAGCCTCCCCACTCCCCTGAAAAACAGTAGAGGCAGCGATTAAAGAAAGTAACAGATGCTTCCAATCAATGGTAAGGCATTGCCTCCTCCTAGCCTTCTTCACCCAGACCTTCGAAACTGTCACAGACTGGGAGGAGTCAACGCCTCATCCCAGAGCTGAGCTCCAGGCATCCTTGTCAGAGAGCACTGGTTTGAGGTGTTTATGATCAGAGTCCAATTAGCCTAAGGGGAAATTAAACAATTGGCTGGCAGCTCACTGATTAGCAATTATTTTCCCAGAAAGTTGGTAGAAGCGGCGGTGACTGCTGAGCCCCAAATCCCCATGGCCTCTTAGTAACTTTGTGTAAAAACACTCTCATCCCTCTGTTTCCCCAAACAAGCTGCAGCTTCTTTGATAAACATTCTGGCCTTAGATTTTCATTCTCATTCAAATATGCCTTGGTATTTGATTTCTCCCGGTATAGCGTATACGATGGTCACTTAATTGTCACTCAGCCCTTTCTTCAAACCCACCATCCAGAAGAGGTAAGTTGGTGGTCTTGTCCTAGGGTGGAAGATGCATTTATATCAACAGCTCTATACTCTTATCTTGTGTGATTCCAAACCCGCACAGCTAAGCCGCCGCAGGAGTTACAGAGTCCAGTTTCCCTCCCAGATACAACTATCTGGTCCACACGAGATGGAACCCAGGCAGCATACTGTGGTCATTAGATCACGACTCTGGAATTCACAAATCTTGTGTGAATTCCACCTCTGCCACTTGCCATTTAGACAAGTTAATTAATTCATTCTGGATCTCAATGTCCTCATCTGTAAAATGAAATAAAAGTACCTATCTTGTAAGATTGTAATGAGGATTAA
>NW_012115167.1:3873985-3920924 GCF_000951035.1 Colobus angolensis palliatus
ATAAGAAACATTATCGCTCTGATAGCACAGAATAACAAAGTTGTTCCAAGTATGAAAATGCCAAGGCCTCAGGGACCATAACATATAATCAGGGACGAAAGTGAGGCAGCATGCTATGGCAGAACAAGTATAGCCCAGGAGTCAGGAGCGAGGGGCCAGCCTGAGGCACTGAAGGCACATGCGAAGCCTTTGCTCTGGCAGAAAATGTTGCCCCTTTCTCCCAGCAGACACCGTCCCATGTCAAGGCACACAGTGTGGCAGGTGGAGTGTAGCCTGCATTTCAGTTCCTCCTCATTCTACTGGTCAGGTAACTGCGTGTTACACAGGCTGATGCTCCATATGCAGCCCTGCTGCCAACCCCTGCTCACACCTGTGGGGTCCCAACACCCCTGTGTATGAGGTTGCCTTTTGTCCCACTGCAAAGGGCTACAGAAGACTCTCTACCTCCTTCCAGTAGAAGTGTTAAAAGAATCAGTGAAAACAAATATGAAAATATTTTGGGAATGACTGCAATAACTATAGAAAAGTCATTTGGGGAACTATACCTTGTGGTACTATGGGAGGAAATGTGCTCTTTCTCTTCCTGTGGAAACAAGACTTCCTGTCTTGGGCTCAGTTTCCTCATCAGAAAACAAATCCCATGGACCTTCTGGAGAGGGGAGAAGCACCACTCCTGGCACCCAATGGGCTGCGTGCTGTAAGCCCTGATTATAGACTTACTGCTGTGTGATTTTTCCATATGGTTTTCCCAAACAAGAATCCTGAACATCCGATCCCCACTCTCCCCGCGTGTGCGCTGAACAGCAGGGGTATGAGAAGTTGGCTTTAATGGTATTTAATCTGAGATTCCCGATAGTCCTCTAAATCTGCCTCGCCAGCCGGCACCCAAGCACAAAATGCATGGCCTCAATTAGCACCAGAACCTTCCACCCCTCCTCCCAGTAGGCCTCCTGTTCAGCCTCACCAAATGTACATGCTCATGCACACACACACACACACACACACACCACACACACAGTCTGCAGTGGGGGGAATGACCTGAACCTTACTGAAGGCTTGGAGGTGGTAGGACTCTTCCCTAATCCCTGTGTTTCAAAAGGCAGGGTGGGTGGAGTAGGTATTGTGAGGTTTTAGGGGAAAAGCGGGAAGACAACCATGGGAAAAAGATAGAATTCCAGGGCACTGGTAGAGAGAATATTCAAGAACAATTCTATCTCAGGCAAAGGGGGAGAAAATAACTCTGTGAAAACCTTGGAATTTCAAAGTAGTGAAAAAGCAAATGTCACACAGGGGACAAACAACAGCCTCTAGGATCCTCTTCCAAGCAGAGGCCGCCTGAATTCCCGCTCTGTGTTACCGAGCATTGGCAATGGAGCACGTCTGCCCATTCAAGCACATGTTAGAGTTGTGCCCCCTGCATTTGACAGATACGTTGCAAGCTCCTGAGAGTGGAGAGTGGTGTCCCTGGCCCTCTTCAGCACTTCTGAGGGCTGAAAGTTGGAGGCCAAGGTTTCTCTGGAGGGGGAGGGCTGAGATTGAGCAAATAAGTGATTACGGTGCCTCTCCCAGCTGTAGACCACTGGCAGTGGGATACTAAATGAAGGAAGCAGGCTTGCTAAGTGGGAGAAAGGACAATCATGGTGAGGGGGGCCATGCCCGGAGGCCAGTGTTACCTGCGAATGAGGTTTACCTAAAGCCCATCACCCTTCAGTAGTATTTCCAGCAACCTTGATCAAAGCAGATAGAACAGGACAGAAAAGCTGAGCCAGCCTTGAATGGGACCATGTTCTCTAAACTGGCCGGGCATCTTCTCGTGGCATGTAGGCACCTGGTGAGAGATCATGGAGCAGGAAACATATGTGCTTGAGGACTGGAAAAATTAATTTACACAGGCCTCAGTTTTTTGTCTTTAATGTGGGTAGAATTCTATCTTTGCCGAGTTATGATGAGAAAAATGAGACAATAAAAATGTATATACATGGCAAAGTATCTGGGGACATATGTATGTCCAATAAAGGTCTTCCTTCCTTCCTTTCCTTCCTTCCTTTCTTCCTTCCTTCTTTCCTTCCTTCCTTCCTTCCTTCCTTCCTTCCTTCCTTCTAATGACAAATGACTTCAGCCACTTCTTTCTCCAAAAGCATAAAAGTGCTCTATCTTCCACTGGACACAAAGCCCAGTTGCCCCCCAAAAAATCACTTATGGGTCAATTCTCACAGGATACAGCTTCTGTTGCCTTTAGTGGAAAGGCTGAAGAGATGAGGTATGCTCACATTATTTTCATACAGGCACAGACCATGGTTCTGGGACAGCCCTAGTGCACTGACTCTAAAACTTAAAAGGAAGAGGGAAAATGGCAAAGTCAAATGAATGCCAGACTGTCACAAAGGTGCCCATGTACACTCAAGCCAGGTTCCGGCCATTGGGCAGGGTGGGAGCCCCAGAGAAAGTTGCAGGACTGGAAAGTAAAGTGGCAAAGCCCTGGGACCCAGCTGCACACAGAAATGTGGGAACATGCTGGCCTTCCCATATGACCTCCCCATCCCCAGCTCTGCCCCCTCTGCAACCCTGCCACATGGATCTTCGGAAGGCACAACTCCTCCTAGTCCTCCTTCCTGTTATCCCTGTTGCCCACCAAAGAAAACAGACATTCTCTGGCATCTGAGGGCCTCTGCAACGCCATCATGGAGATCTGTCAGTCCTCTCCTCTGCGAACCTCATGCTCCAGTCAAGTGTTATTTCTTACATCCATATCAACTGGAAATGCCCTCTGCCAACTCTCAAGCCCAGTTCCAATTGTCACTTCCTGCAGGACGCTTTCTCCCCAGACCACCGGCTGTGCCCAAATCAGATGAGAGGCTTGAGTGCTTAGTATTCCCATAGGAGAGGGTCTCTCATGGCACTCAACAGACTTTTTAGGATAGTCATTTGTGCTCTTGCTCTCTTCTACCACAAACAAGCATATGCACACACATGTACACATACACAAGCACATGCATAGGTACATGGATGCACGCGTGCGCGCGCACACACACACACACACACGAGATCATTTACCCTTCCAGGACAAGGACTGCCTCTTCCCTCACTCATACTAGAGACTCAAATAAATACTTGCTGAGGTAAACGCTCAAATGCAAAACTACATGCAGAAGAACAATTAGTCCATGCCCATCAGTGTATGTCAGGTAGAATACTAACAAATGCAGGAGTTCTAGAGGAGGACATACTCCACAGCAGTGACTATAATTTAGTCACAATAACGGCCACTAACCATTAAGAGAGTGCTTGTCCAGAGTACTTGACAAGCACAGTCCAAAACACTAAGTATTAACTTGTTTCGTCCTCACAACAACCAAATGAGGTCACTATTTTTATGAGCACCATTTTACAGATAGGGAAAACAAGCCATAGAAAACTTAATAACTGGCTGAAAGTCACATAGGAAAGAGTCGTGCCAGGGCCAGCCCAGCCTGGCCCCCGAGCCCTTGTGTTTAACCAGAACACTGAATGGGCTCTTGTTAAGGTGCTGGATTACAGAGGGCAGGCTGGTTAAGAATATTCCTCCTCTATGCAGCCACAAAAAAGAATGAGTTCATGTCCTTTGCAGGGACATGGATGAAGCTAGAAGTCATCATTCTCAGCAAACTAACACAGGAACAAAACCAAACACATGCTCTCACTCATAAGTGGGAGTTAAGCAATAAGAACACATGGACACAGGCAGGGATCACACACCAGGGCCAATTTGAGGGGTCGGGGGCAAGGGGAGGGAGAGCATTAAGACAAATACCTAATGCACGTGGGACTTAAAACCTAGATGACGGTTGATGGGTGCAGCAAACCACCATGGCACATGTATACCTGTGTAACAAACCTGCACGGTCTACACATGGATCCCAGAACTTAAAGTAAAATAAAAAATAAAAAATAAAAAGAGAATATTCCCCCAGAACTTAAAGTAAAATGTTTAAAAAACAGAATATCCCCCCCTAAATAAACCCCATCAGTACTGTGCAGACTCACAGGAGGAGGAAAACATCACTGAAGGAAAGGCAAGGCTGGGACGGTCCACACCCACTGCAGGGCAGATGAATAGTGGAATCAGGTTTTTCTGTTTAAACTTACTTTGTAGAAATGAAGCAGAATCTCCCCTGGCCTAGGTCACTGCCTGCCTTGACTTTTCCCTTTGAAGATAATAGAGCTGGTCAATTTAAAAGGGCCAGAGGTGAGGTGAGAAACCAATAAACCCCTTAAAGTTTGGCTGCCTAACTAATCAGTGAATGATGTGCTCATCAATGAATCATAGAAATGAGAGATAGCGGAGGCCCCCCGGGTCATATGCCCATCCCCCCAGTGTGGGGGGTTTTTCTCTGCAGCATTTTCTGTGAGTGCTTCTCCAGTCTAATTAGAAATGACCAAGCAATGGGGTTCCCACCATTGCCTCTTGGGGAAATATTCTGCCGTCTAAGAGACCTAATTATTAGGAAATTGATCATTATATTCATACTAAATTCTTCTCCACACAGTTGTATCACATCGCTTCTTAATTGTTCTCCTTTTGACCCCGCCTCCTCCTCCTCCAAACAATTCCTCTTAAGCACTTCAATTACTCTTTCCCTCCGCTGATTCCCAGTCGGCCCACCAGGGAATGAAGTTGAGAGGAAACAGAGAAATGAGCGATAGAGGAAGAAGGAACAGAGGTCTGGCAGCCCAGGAGGGTGGTTCAGTCCACTGGAAGGCCCTTCATGTTGCTCGCAGGCTTCCTCCTACCTGCCACAACCCAAAGCAGACAGCAGACCACTGCACACCAGAGTCCCTTCCCATCACGGTGCCCAGCAGAGCACAGGCACAGCCCAGCCTCTGGAGTTTCCCTGGGCACACCCCACTACCACCGCCACTGCTATAGCAGGAGGCTCCCAGACAGGCCGGGGAAAGTCAAGCAAAGCAGATGTGTGGGAAGTGGGAGGGGGAATCCCATCACCAGCATGGTATAAGAATGTTGGCCTGGAATCAACAAGTCCTGCAATTCCAATTAGGCAAAAGCGAAGGAAAAGTCAAGACAAACAGAATCAAGCTCACAGTGACGCTGGCACAGGTTTGGTCAGCCCTGCTGTGAACGAATCACTATCGCAGAGGCCTGTCCCCTGTCGGTGATCTTTTCTCACGGCATGTCTGGGCATTATGATACCAATGCCTCTCAGAATGTCCTCCCTAAGACCCTGGCTGGGAGGGAAGCTAGGAGCAGCACCCCTAAACAGAGTTTTGTGGGTTTTACCCTGAATAGGCCAGGGCAATGGCCAGTGGAGACAGAAACCCATTCCACACTCCAGCACTGCCTTATTCAAGCCAGATGAAGGAGCACCTTTTTGTAATTCACACAAAAGGATCATATACCCTGCAAGACTGTTTTTTTTGTGATCTTTGACAACATCACATCATCCTTATAATCATGACCTGATATATCTGTGGTTCTAACGCCCTTCAGTACAAGCTCACTGAGGGTAGTGATCATGCCTCAAACTTGTAATCCCCACAGCATGCGGCACCACGGCCTCTATGTAGCAGATACAGCATAAATGTTTACTAGTCAATTACAAGACTCTGAAGCCATGAGATTCAGCAGGGACACATTTCCCTTCTTTTTCTTCCTTAATGGTTTCTCATTTTATCTTCCCTTTTACTTGCCTTACCTCTTCCTTGCTTTCCCCACAAGTTGTTTATCTGCAGTGCTTCAGTTTACTTCTGATAGAAGCATCACCTATGTCCCCTAGTGGCCTCAGGCAGTTCCAAAATCCAACCAATGCCAGCACAGGATCACAACTTCCTTCTCTTATATCTTGCTTGGCCTCAGGAGAAAACTAAGGCCAAGCAAGATAAGTAACTGCCCGCCACCCACTGTTTGCATCAGTGTAGGAACAATCATTTTTTCAAGAAACATGTGTGAATACCTACCATAGGTAAAGCTCTATGTTAGTTGCAAGGGTTACTACAGTAACTAAGGCAGAATTCCTGATGTTAAGATGTTCACAGTTTAAGCCACAGACTGACATATACACCACTATCTCCAGCACAATGAATATATGCTTTAATAGAAGATTACGCAAAGTCCTCATAAGCCATGGGAAAAAAAGTAAGAGAAAAAGGAAGCCTCTTGAGAGAGGTGACATTTGAGCCAGGTATGGAAGGATGAATAGGAGTTGACTAGAAAGAGAATGCTAGGGAGATACTCTATAAAATAAAAGGATGCTCAGAAAGCAGCTAGTAAGCAGTGTGGTGGAATTCCAGAGAGCATGTGGTTAAATGGGAAGAGGTAGGGAACAAGCCTGGAGAGGTAGATTGTGAGGGATGTCTCACAAATGCCACACTAAGGAATCTGGATCTGAGTTTCATGTAGTCAACGGGGCCCACGTGACTACATTTATTTTTGAAGGAGAAATGACACCTTTATTAGCCCCTAGAGCACTTTTCAATGCTGAGATAAAAAGTAAAATGTTTGAACAAGGAAAATCAAGGCACAAAGAAGGACCTATAAGGTCCCCAGAACTCACCACAGACACACAGCAGAGGCCTTCTCTTCATATCAAGGGTAAGGGTAGGTGAAAAAGGCTGCTTTGTCCCACTGAGATATGCCCGAGCACTCTACAGGATTCTGATCCGGGAAATGACTGTATCAAAACTGCTATTTTACAGAGAATAGCGACTACAGTACAGGCAAGGCCAATTGACCAGTTAGGGATTCCTGAATTTCTTTGGTCAAGAAATAGTAAGAAACTAAACTAAGATGTTTACAGAGAGTAAAAGAGGATTGGTCAATTCTAGGGAACATTTTGAAGATTGACTCAACTGATTGCATATGAAGGAGATCAAAAAATACAAATTCAAAAATGAGTTTGAGATTTTCTAACTTGGTTAGCTAAGTGAATATGTCTTAATGGAGAGTAGAAAATACAAAAGGGGAACAGGGTTAGGGGAAATGATAGTTCAGTTTTGGAAATATTGCTCTTGAAGGCCTGGAGCTGGAGTTCAACAGGGAAGTCTCAGCTAGACATGATATAGATTTCATGAGGGAATGCATGAGTGGTAGCTGAAAGCATGGGAGTGGGTAGTCACTGGAGCGAAGAGTGGATTATAAGATGAGAAGACTGGAGATGAGACTGGGAGCAAGTTACAGGTAAGGACTAGGCAAGAGAGAGATGCCAGAAAAGGGAATTGGGGAAGTAGCACCAGAGAAGTGAGTGGGGAACCCAAAGAGGGAACACCTCTGACACCAAGGAGAGGAGGGTCAAAGTCACTACCACAGAGAGGTTGGATACGAGGAAGACTTAGAAGAAGCCAATGAATATGGCTATTGGAAGATAGACAGTGACTGACACAGAGTGAATGGTATAGTGATGGAATATGTCAGATCAAAAATTAGATTGTACTGCTTGGGTAGCAATTGAAGATGAGGAAGAATACAGACCATTCTTCACACACATTGGAGACTGGAATTCACTCAAAAGGAAGACAAGACTGAGGAAAACTATACTTTTAGTAAAAGGAGACAATAATATTTACAAAGAATCAACACAAGAGGGGAAGAGGATGATTGATAGGTTAAGGATTCCAGAGAGCTTATGAAGTGATGTGACCAACAGAAAAAATGGAAGAGTGGGAAATATCCTCCTTCTTAAGGCAAAGAGAATGAAACAAGGTGATCAAGGATTAGTATGTTTGGTGGTAGGATGGAGGAAAGTTGAGGGAATTCCAGTCTGTTGACCAGCAGTTTTCATTGAAATAGGCAATGGCATCTTGTATATGTGGGTGGACAGACACATTGAGGACTGTGGTAAAGGCTAGAATGGCCACCTCTCACAGCACACAAAAGGAGTAAGGAGAGATGAGTAAAATGGCAGGGTCAGGACTAGGGTGGGACAAGTGAGGAACCTAAGGCACAAAATTTAAGGAGGCACTCACCTCCGGGGTCATGTGACTGCAAGGTTGGCAGCAGGAGTGAGGGCCTCTTTAAATTCTAGGCACTTCAAATTGCACTCTAGGCAACTCCCTCACCCCACTCCCATCTTGGCCCTGGGATTATTCAGCAGCTCCAGCCATTTAGGTGAGGTTGGAAATCATCAATTTTTAATAAAGGAGATCATCCTTTAGAAAATTTAGAAAATTTTCTTTCATAGTGCTTAGAAGCTCAGAACAAGCAATGAAAAGCAAGAGGGGAAGAGAGAGAAGGAGGGGGGAGACTAAAACGGGGGAGAGAGAGAGAGAGTTAGTTCATTAGCCAGACATTGGAGAAACAGATAAAACAAGAAGTCAAAAGAGCGAGAAAACTGAATGCTTGTGAGAGTTGAGTTGAAATGGTTGCTCACACAAGGTAGGAAGAGGAATGAAGCTAGGAGGGAGTGGTATACTGCTAACATAAGGAAAGGTCAAGAGACAGGGAGTCCCAAGGAGACCAAAGAACATATTTCAAGGGCATGAAAGAGTGAGGACTGATAGAAGGATCAGAGGTTGTGGTCAGAAAGGAGAATTTCAGAGTTCAGGATTTCAAAACTGGAGCAACTCCAGTTGATGGCAAGGTCTAGTAGTTGCTATGGGAGCAGTTGCTAAAGTGGAATTGAGTGGAGGTTGTTGGAGAAAGAGGGTGTCAGAAGCTGAGCCTGAAGCATTGGATGGGTTCCTCCATGGGACACGGCTGCAGTAGTTGGAGGCAAAAGAAACCCCTCTGCTGTCCAGCTACTTTTAACATAACTAGCGGGAGATAAGAACAATTCTTCACATACATACATCTGCCCTTGTTTTACCCAAATCAAAAATCATACTATGATATCCTGGAGTGGTTTCACTATCATAAAGTGCAGTAGAGTCCTATTCTCATACTGTTGTGTGGCTTTCTAGATCAACTCTTCTAGATTATGCTTTTACTGTATATCACTACATATCTTGAGATAATATATAACTCAAAGCTTATATTAATCCATGTAGTCAGATGGTGTAATTAAGTGCTACTGTAATATCACCAAGAACAAAGCTTCTTCCATCTCCCCCATTTAAAAACTTTCTTTCAATGCTGTGGAAAAGCTTGTATATGGAAGAGGGAGATTTCTATTCCTTATATTTTCTTCTCTACTATGTGAAAAAGTTGTATTTTCCCCATCCTGAGCCCTATTTCCTATCAATGCTTCAATTCACATTGAACTTGCTTAATGAATAAAGAAAACCATCTGGTCTAGCAGGACATAACTTTTAAAAAGATAATAGGTCAAGTCTAGCCATTTTTATTGGAACAAAAACAAAGTCCAGCATTTAAAGACCTAAAGACCCTGGGTCTCAAGTAAGCACACTTGACCTAAGAGTTTGGATAAAAGGTCATTTTCATATGATGATGACCCAGCTGAGGCTAATAAACACTTTTATGAGACTCTGTCCATTAAAGAGCCTGTTCCAGGGCTGACCCTAGTCATTCTGGCCACCCTGTTTTAGGGGGAAGCTTAAGAGCATCTCAAAAATCTGTGTCTATAGACTGGCCAAGGCTCTTCACATAAAAGAAAACCAAGAGTCAAAAGCACCACCAAACAACACTGGAGGGCCCAAGCATGCAGCTGCCTCCATAGGCATTGAGGATACAATTTGCCCCAATCTCTACTATTTAAGTATTCACAGACATTTTATAATTATGACTATTTTGGTATGAGCTCACTTGGCTCTCTCTCCCTTCATATATAAAACTTTAAGAATGTTTCAAGCAAATATCAACATTTTGGAGAGTATAAATAAAGGAAGCATATCTTTTTGATATTAGGGAAATCCATCACAGTTTTAAAAATGATAGACATCAGGCCTTCCAAGAATAATGGCATTAAGAAACGCTTTAGGACCCCATCTCTGAGCCTAGTTTCTTTCTACTGCATCTCCCAAAGAGAAATACAAGAATCCCTCCTTTGCACCCCAAACAGCTTCTGTGCTTTAACTACCAGATCAAATGCTACCTCCTCCAGGAAGCCTTCCCCACATATTCTAACCTCTTGACACTTCTCCTTTCTGAATGAAAGACTTTGCATGATTTAGAGACTCACGCCTGAAATAAGCAGCATTTATTCAGACTGTTAACATATCTATGTAAATAAAGTAGCTTTTCCTACATCCAGTGTAGACTAACCAGGTATGAATAATAAGTAAAAAGAAAAGAGAAGAAAAAGAATGAAAGCTTTTTATAATTCTTTGAGCTATGAGAACCTAAACTTCCTTTTTCATTTTAACTAAAATGGTAGTCACTCTAACATTTGACTATATACTCTTTTGTATGACACTGACCTATATTAATCTTGAGAGTGGGAACATCATATACCTCTTTATACGACCAACAAGATGTAGTTATGTACATAAAAGTTATATATTTCAGAAATGAAAAGTCACACCCAGTACCTAGATCTTGGTTTCTAACAACATCCTCCAATAAAAGCAACCAGGGCTCCTTGGAGAAATGGCCAATTATAAGGCTAGGGCAGAGAATACACATAATGAGCCCAAAGCATCGTGCGGTGCAGAAAGTAAGGAAGTGCTCGCAAAACAAAAGGATGAGGACATGTCAAAGGGACACAGAAGCCAACCTGAAAGAGCTCCCTGTGGTCAAAACTGGAATAATTTGAGAAGCAACATAAATAGCTAAGTATCAGATTATAATCCAAAGTATAAAATGAATATCCACAAGTCCACTTTAGTATAAATGATCAAATAAATAGATGGGGAGAAGAGACAAATCTCCCAATACAGAAGTATTTCAATAATTCATGCAGATACTCCCCTACCATGTAGATACTCCCCTACCAGGAAGTGGAGCTTAACTCTCCTGACCATCCTTCCCACTAACCTTGAGTGTGGACTGCACTTAGTGACTTGCTTCCAAAGAGCGGTGTATGGAAGGGGAGGAGTGGCTTTACAGTCCAGAGATCTGGCAAACAATACCTTAACCAGTTGACCAAGGTTAACATCATCAGTTGACAGCATGTACCCTTGATATGAGGCAATGAAAAGGTCACTTCACCTCTGTGCTCTTCCTTCTAAAAACATTACCCCAGTCCAACCATGAGTAAAGCAATAGGCAAACCCCAGTTGAAAGACATTCTACAAAATACCTGACAGATATTTCTCCAAACTGTCAAGGTCATCAAAAACAAGGAAAATGTAAGATACTGTCACAGACCAGAGGAGGTTAAGGAGACACAACAACTAAATGGTATCTCAGGTGGGACGCTGAAACAGAAAAAGGACAATGTGGAAAACTAGTGAAATCTGAATAAAAGTTAAACTTCATTTGATAATAGTAATGTATCAATGGTGGTTCCTTACTTATATGTATCATAAGAATGTAAGATGTCATTCACAGGAGAACTGAGTGAGGGACATACTGGGAAGCTCTGTACTGTCTTTCCAACGTTTCTATATTTGTAAAACTATTCTAAAATGAAAAGTTCATTCTTAAACGGAGAAAATGAAAAACTACCTGGTCTGGAATGTTATAACTAGAAGGAATCTTTAGAAACCACCTAAACAAACCCTTTGTCATCTGTGGAAACCAAGACCCAGAGTGGCTCAGTGTTATGCTCAAAGTTACACAGTGAGGAGAAGAACTAGAACTGAAGTCAGGGTCTCTTCCACCTCAGTGCAAGGTGTGCCCTGTTGCAGCACGCTAAGAATGGAGGGGTGAGAACCCTCCAAATAGAAGTTGAATGTTAGCTTTGGAAGACAACACTGCCCCTTGAATCAAATGGTCCGTCTTTTAGGGTAGGACCATGAGGAGGAAGGGCCAGTCCCACACACTGCCTGGCAAGGAGGAGAGCCATCACAGGCAGAGGCAGGAGGCTCTACCATGGCCCCTTGGGCAAAAGTGGTGTGAATGTTTCATTAGCTTCAGAGGCTAAGAGCATCTTGTTTTTGTTGTTGTGCCTGTTTTCTTCTGGAGGGGAAAAATAGAGCCTTGGTTCAAGAATTAGTTGGGAGCCAGCAAAAATGAATAGTAACGAAGCTATTTCTATCAAAATAGCTTCATTACCATGCCAGTGTCTGATAAAACCAAATGTTCAACTCTCTCTAACAAGAAAGGTGCTAAAGGCAGCATCCTTCCACCTTTTGGCATGAAAGAATCTATAGCTTAAATATTTGAAAGATCTTCCCATTGACACACACCCATTTCTGATTGAACCAAATTTGGATACACATTTTCTCCAGTACAATTGTAAATAATCTAAGAAGATAATAAACTATCACTAGTTTGGGGCTTTTTTAAATGCTTAGTTTTATCTTTAAAAAAAAAAAAAAAGCGTACACACTTAATGCTATGTAAGAATGATTTGCCTTAATTCTGGAGGGGAAAATACTTTTTAAAACTCAGAAAGCTAATGTGTTTGGCCATAGATCAGGCTTCAGGAATTGTGTACAATTATTCAAATTCTCCCTGATGTTTTTCATCCACAAGAGAAGAGAGACTGTTCATTAAATGTGGTAGGGGGGAGAGTCGGTCAGCTGAACACTTCTGCCATCTTGATGTATCCCAGATCCTAAATAAAATGAGAATCTGTTTTCCCATCTCCAACAGAGGAGGGGAGGTGGTCAGATCTCTAGTATCCCCAGCCCTGGAACTAGAATTCACATTTGACAAGACTAAATTCCCATGACAGGAGCCAGTTTCTGTGCAATCAGGAGCTCATCTGTCATTCTTGCTCTGCCCTTCCTCATTGTAACTTGTGATCAAGAAAGTACAGAAGGAAATAACTACCCAAATGAAACAATATCTCACAAACCATAGGAGCTAGACTCCAAACCAAAGTCCTCCAGTGAATCATTGTCACTTTAGCAGGATAGTTTGTTTCCTCCAAGAAAGAAATGAATGGGCAAAACTCTGGACTGGAAAGTCATGAGTCACTCATCCACTATTTCCACCTGCCTCTTCCCCTTGCAGAGGAGTCTCAGAAGTCTTTCATTCAGCCCAAGTCAGAGCAGTCCATCTGTCTGATTGGTCAATGCAGGAACAGTTAACCTCGATGATTATTTTCCACTCAGTAGTAAAACCTTTCCCTTCACACAGCTTGAGAGTTCTGACTCTTCACTTTCACTCACTCTGCCAGCCATTTAAGCCAGAAACTCCAGGCAGGCTGAGTGGAAGACATCATTTGTAAACTCTGCTTGCCAAGGCGGGAGGTCTAGGGGGCTCTCCGAACCACTGCGATAGAGCCTTTTAACACTGAACAGTGCAAATTGTCCACCAGGGATGACTTGAAATACATCTTCAATGCACAGTGCCTGGTGCCTCCAACCTGGCTCCAACTGAGTTTCTACCACTTATGAAGGACTCTTACAAAACAGCCCTATGGATCCTCTCTGGCTCTAGTAAAAGAGGCAGCTTCAAATAAATTAGGGAAAATTCAAGATGGGAGACAAAATAACGGGAATCTTCTTGTAAAAATTTGAGTCGCTTGTCCCTGAACAAGATACTGTTATCTTGCTAAACACACACACACACACACACAGAGAGAGAGAGAGAGAGGCAGCTACTGAAAGCAAATCCACTTGTTAATGTTCAACTCTCCTATCTGGCTATGGAATAGCCCAGCAATAAAGGGCAGTTAGATCAGTTCTTTTAGGCACACACACCACTGATAAATCAGAAACAATAAAGCTGGAGACAGGCTTGCTGCGTCCCAGCTGGTATTGCTTATATCTGTCCTAAGCAATCAGGAATCATGGAGAAACTTCTTTTTGGAACGCCTAACCGCAAGACTTCACAGTGACCGCCTCAATCCCACATGCCCATGTGCTGAAGGGGGTTCTGGGGAGTGAATACCTTTATTCTTTTTGACAAGATCAATCAGTCTCTCTGGAATCTCCCCATGGCCCATTTCTTGCTGGCCAGCTCCTATCCTCTATCCCACCCCCACATCCAAGAAAAAACCATTAAAACAATGAGGTATTGCCTTTCTCCTTTTCTTTTGCCAGAGGCTAGCTAAACTCTGCTACACTCTGACACAAAGCACACCTTAAGGAGTCATCCCCAAGAGGGTAAAGGGAGGCACTGTACCCTGAAATCCAGAGAAGTCAAAATCACACACAGCACACCCGAGTCCTCACACAATAGAGTCTATACTTCCACCAGGCCAATTAACTGGATTTCTACCTGAAATCTCTCCCACATCAAACTAAAAATTCTGGCAAAGTACAGGTGTTCAGTGATGCAAGCTCATTTTCCCACTGCAGGCCCAGAAAGCATGGTAGTTCTCTGGCCAGAAACAAGCCCTCCCTCCCACAGCATCATTTCTCTCACACCTGTTCACACACAGAAATACGGGCCCAGTCAGTCCCAGGCTACAAGCACACTCTGGGCACATCTCAGCCTTTGCAAATAGACTGGCTTCCTCTCTATTCTCTCATTCTGGGGGCCACAAATGGCATCTCATTTTCATTAATTACTGCAGCCTCTACCTATTGTCAGTCATCAGAACCTGCCATATGGTTACCATCAGGTGCGCTCAAGTTCCTATTATGTGGCATTCCCGGATGCCCTAAATAGATATTGCAGAATCTGCTTGTGTTTTTACAGGGCCACTTATATTTCAAAGGAGCTCATTCTGCTTCAAGAGATTGCTAAAGGGGGCCTTTCTGTTCAGCACTGCGCTCTATTGAAAACCCCATGCTTCCTATTGAACGTTGCATCCCTTCTCTCAAACACCACTGCCATAATGGGGAGCATCCTGTAGACTACTGCCTTTGAGAAAGACAGTCTAGGGGTTTTTTTTCTATCATTTTAGGCAGGTGAAGCGTGGGAGAGGATGCCAGGAGGATTGGTGAAAGGGTATATCACTTTCAGTCAAAACTAGATTCATGAAGAACAAGAATAACACAGGAGAGCCTCAAAGAAATCATGTCCATAAACTATGTCATGTCTTATATAACTATGAAGAAATCCCTTTAAATATTTTTATACCTGCCACTGACCAAAATACAAATTCCTCCCATCTTTGTGCTTTTGGGAATACTATAAGAAGAAGGACACTTCATGAGAAACCTCCAAGCCATGTAATATGCTTATAGAACAACCTAGTCCATCCTGCTCCCCATGATTTCATCAGCCATCTGGACCTTGAGTGTGTCCGTTCATTTTCCATCACCACAGGTGTAATCACTGGAAAATACTTCTCTGAATCCTGACACTCTGAAGGAGGTACAGCGTCATGTGGCCTGGGTAGACAAAGCCCTGTATTAAATCTTAAAACAAACTTGGCATCTGATTGGATGCGATCTTCTATCTGCAGTTGCAGCGGCTTTTGAGCTACAGACCACATTTCTGGTGGTTGCATAGAGCCTGCAGGACTGTATTGATGACCAACTTTAGAGTTTTGTGATAACATTACCATAAGTGGGACATTTCTAGGAAATTTTTCCAACATATAATTTTGTCAGTTGGGTTTACACAGACATGTATTCGTTGTCTATGTCTATGCTAAACATATAAACACTTCTTATTTCTGGGTTTCACCTGAACTCACACCTCTTAGGACTTGGTGGCCCTGGAGAATAAACCATTAGCTCACACAGAGACCCAGAAGTACACACACACATACATATGTACATACATACACATATACATGCTTCCTCACAGTGATTAGCAGGGAGAAATATGATGAAGTGCAAAATGCTGGCTTAAGTTCCACAGTCAGTACAGTTTTAAAATGTTCACTGTCTTACCCAAGATGATTCTCTGTTCTAAATTATTTTCTATTAGCCAAAGATTTTCAGAATTGCCCAGTAGCTTCCCAGGATGGACTAAATTAGATTTTTCCAGTCCGAGAACAGACGAGTCTTTGGAACAAGGCACTTTCTGTTTACCTATAGGTATAACCTTCTTTAAAAAAGCGAGTGTGACACAGGCATGTTATATTTGCTTGCCCTCTGTGTAGACAAACTTGTGGGTGACAGGGGGTGGCCACACCTCTGGCAGACAGGTATCAAATGCACTCAGTAATTATCTGCTCTTTGGAGGGGAAGCGCTCACATATACAACAGTAGTGTCCAAGCTGGTCACTGTGACCTCACAGCCATTTCATAAATAGAAACCAACTCCATTCAAGGAAAAATGAGTCACCAGAACAAAAGAGCAGGTCTGTAACCAGGGCTCAAGGTCACATTTCTACAAACACCTGCTTGTTCTCAGATAACACCTGCTCATACTCTCAAACAAAAAAGGGCAGTACTCTGTCGATAAAGTCTTCTGCCCTAGGCTCTGAAGGGAGGCGCAACCCTCCTGGTATGGTTAAAGGATGGATAATAGGTAGAGCTCACTTTCCTCTCTGCTTGAGCCCCATGTGGAGAATCTTTGGCATGCGGTCAGGGCAGCTTTGAGGGACCCCACAGCCTGTGCTAAGATCTTGCATTCAGCATGACCAGAGCAGGTACCCAAAGCGTATGTCATGTCAACTGGGTAGAATAAGTCCCTAGTTGAGACAATATCCGGAGAAAGTTACCATTAAATATGTAGGACACTTTTTCTCTGTTATTCTCACACAACAAACTGCAGTTACTATAGCTTTCAAATTCAAATTATAATTCTAAAGGCTTTCTATGAAGAGAGTGTGGGTTAAAAGAGAGACCAAAAAAGGAGTCTCTAAGTTTCCCACTTTCTATATTTTACACACTGGGCTTCTGAACATGACTTCATTCTTACCAAAGTGTGGTAAAGACGGCCACAGATATTTGCTACTGCTCCCATTGACAGGTAAAATCTAGTTCCCCTTCCCTTGAAGTTGGTAGAATCTGTGGTGGACCTGTGGTGAGCAATAGAATACAGCAGAAGTGACACTGTGCCAGTTTGCTAGGACCTGGTCTTAAGAGATTGGAAATTTTCATTTCCTCTTGTACAGAAACTTGCTTCTTGAGTTTCAAGTCAGACTTGGACTAGAGCATTGCCAGCTGCCCCTGGTGTGGCTAATCCTCTGTGGGCAATAACATCTTCTAAGTTTCTCAAAGCCAAGACTGCAAAAGACCACAGCTACAATAACAGAGGTCTCTGATATCAGAAACCCTTTAGAGTGCCCTGAAAGCAGAGCTCACCAAGAGTCTAAGACTTTAACCACAAGACATGGCATATCTACTCTTGGCAGCATGCCTTTATTGTTCTTGAGCTGATTTCCATATGATTATTGAGATGAGATAAACTAGACCACAATGAGGAGCTGAACTGAGTGACACAGATCATTAGGAAACTTGGGAAAGGGTGGAGTCCCATGGCTAGCAGTGCGGATGGGTTTCTTAGAGGAGTGTAATCTGTATGTGGTCCTGACTACGGGTGGGCAAGACAGAGATGAGTGAGGATAATAATGTCAACCAAGACATGTCACTAAAAGCAGATGTGACCTATCTTATCCTGTTGTCCTCTCACATTCTTGATAAACAAACCTAACACAGGACCAACTAGATAGTAGGTATGCAAGAAGTGTGTTGAATTTGGACTTGGAATTGAAGTGAATTGGAATTGACCCCTACTCAATTTAAAAATAAGCCTGAAATCCTGACCACAATTAAACGGGAAACCAGAGCTTCCTGCCAGTCCAGGAGATTGTTCCTTAAATGCAAGGTAGCAAATTCAGTCTGCCTTCAGTTACTTTCATTGGGGCAAATCCAAGTTGATTCATGCGAAGTTAGTGTCAGCCTTAGGCCAACCTGGGGACATGGGGAAAGGATTCTGGGCATCCTCTTTTCCTCCCCAGACCTAGAACCTTCTACCCTTAAGGCTACCTTCTCTGTCTAGATCCATATGCCTTCCCACCCACCTCCCCAGGGACTGTATTTGCCCCATTCACAACTTTATTCTCACATCTAATTTGATCCTCTTTCTTCCTTTTCTTCCAGGTCTAGACTGGAGTTCAACTTCAATAGTATAGAGCAGAGAAAAGGAGATCTAACCCAGCGTTTAGAAGCCTGCCTCACCCTTGCTCTTCCACATCTTCTTCTAGGTGCCACTGCCTCCCATGTGAGGGAGTAAAGAAGGAAAAGGATAGCCAGATTCCTATGTGGCTGGAAGACCTTACCATAGTCTTCTTACTGTTTACAACTGTTATTCTAACTCATTGTCACTAGGTTCACTAATATCAGGTGGGAGAATCGACCCTCCCTATTGACAGGTCATGACCCCCAAACAGCTCCCCTGGGGGCTACAGCCAGGTAAGTTGGAGCATATTTTCTGACGAACATCAACCACATTCCTTGGCTGCAGTAGTGTCTGGAAGTCAGTGCCTCCGCTGTCATCAACCATCCGTGGACTGCCGGAAGACCTACAGGCAAAGGCGGGATCTGTCTTCTGTACTTCTCAGAGATTGACAGGGGGACTTCATGCACACTACCCTTCCCCACAGCTGTCTCTGCTCTACTGGTCTTTACATGGAGGAGGTAGGGTGGTTAGGCTAGCTCTCTGAGCTGACACCAACCTGGAAGCCCTGTAGAGAGGTGAGTGTCCTGATTGCATTTTGTCCTCAGCCTTGAGCCTCAGACACAACTAAGGACCACAGGTCCCATCAGTCATTTTTTGACATTTGTTTTACATATTGAACTTCCAAAATTTTTTCTGAAAAATTCCTTGCTTAAAAAGTCTAAAAACCACCGCTCTCAACCATCAAGCCCAGACCCAGTTCTATGGCTCTTGTGTTTTTTGTAATAGTTTCAGTTGTTTAAGTTGTACTTCCTCATATGTTAGGGAAGGGCCTTGTCTTCCTCCTCCCTGCTCCAGATCTTGCCCCTTGCACATGTTTGGCACGCCAGTGCCCAGGGATGCCCATGGGTGGCCATTCTGCTCACCGTCCAGGTTCTACCCTGACTACTTGCTATATGAATCGCAGCAGGGTCTTGCTAACAGCATATTGGAAATGCAGCTTTCCTGGCCCACATGGACAGGTTTTTTGTCTATTTTCGTCCTTTCCCTGCTCTGTTTAAATATGGTGTCTGTGACTGAGTTTCGTGTTCCGGAGGCACGCGGTCCAGAGAGAAGGAGCCAGAGTTGCTTCTCTGCCTTGGCGCTCAGGAAAGAGCAAATGGGGCTGCCACCTGCCCGGTCTGGGGATGGTTCCAGAATGGCTCAGGTTATTCACAGCACAGATCCACCCGGGGGTAAAAATACCATCCCAGAAGGACTCTCCTTCTAGCCACAAAAATACCTATATGGGTATAAAGACATACTCAAAAAATGACACAAGGTTTGGGAGAAATCGTCTTCTTGGAAAAGAACTAAAGTAATTAGTATTGGCCTTACGAAAGGGAAGATAAAGAGATCCAGGAGGAAAGAATGAGGGCAGTTCAAGAAGGGTATAAACTTAAGGAAGAGAAATATTGTTTAGACTATAAGAAGAACTCGCTGACCATGAGACACGGGAAGACATTTACAAGGTGTCACCTTTGGAGATGTAGAAGATTAGATCAGCTCTCCCCTGTAAGGGATCAAAAGGAGACTGGATCTGAAGCAAAGGGTTAAGCCAGATTATTATACAAAGTTCCCACTGGCCTTGGCCATCTACAATAAATTTCTGAGGATCGACTTCCTCAGTAGAAGAGTTTATCCTTTTCAAGCCCCTTGTCCACATGTTTCCTTTTGAGTTTTATCTTTCCATTACAATATCATTTACACAATCTCTGTGTGACACATGAGACTCAGGGGTGTATGAAATGAAGAGACAGACTCACCTTTATAGAAGGTCCACATTTTGACACATTCCTTCTGGGTTTCTGGGATTCCCTTCCCTGGACCCAGCTCTCACAAAGATTTCTCCACCTTATGCTTCACCACTGGCATCCTAAACCCTCCTCTCTACTTTTCTCTACCTGCCTTAGAACCAGTCTCACACTTTCTGAGCTTATCTCATTCAACCACTTCCATATCATGAGAAGTAGTATTGCCACATTTCACACACCAGCTTTGAAAGTGAATATTCCCAAGAATTTGTTACAAATTCTACTCTGCCTTTGACTTGGCCTTGTCCCTAGGGACTAAGATGCACCCAGAGAATCTGTCCTTAGGAGCAAAAGAAGGAGTCATTACCAAAATGCCTGTATTTCTAATTGGTTTCTTCAGGGTGCTGGCCCCTTAGACATCGATCCTGCATCTTTTACCAGCAGTATGTTTTCTTCAGCTCTTCAAAGTTATTCTGAATCTCCATGTAAATCCAGGGAGAAAAGAGGAAAAGTAATTGTCCAAATTCTCAAGAAGATATTAGAAAACAACCAATTTGCTAAAACACAGAAAAAAAAAATTACTGTACCGTTGAGTGGTTAATGTTTCAAATAAACTAAAGCATTTCCCTTCATGCCAGACTGAGAAACAGAGTTCTGGCTCCTTCCTCTGGACTGCATGCTTCAGGGACATGAAACACAATCCAGAAACCATATTTAAGCAAAGCATGAAAAGGTTGAACATAGACAAACACCTGCCTTTGTAGAAAAGGAACATTTCATGGAACGTGTAGAGTACAAACCTACTAATTAATGAGAAATGGCCTGATCATGCATTCCAAGGGTATTCATTTCTCAGGTTGGAGTTTTCTGATATTTTCACTACTTTTGAATACAAGCTTGTCTCTTCATTAATGTTATACAATATTCAAATGCTGGCCAACAAAAAAAGGAACCACTTAAGACATTAAAACCTATTGTTGGAATTGTTCAGCTGGCAAACCCTCTCAAGCTCAAAAACATCCATGTTCAAGAACACACTCTTGTAGCAGGTGACTGTGAGCTGCTGCCTACGATGAAGCAACAGCCCAAACGCAGGGGACAAGAAAGGAACAGTTCCAACTCCAAAGGATCAATACATGAAAATAGAGTCACGTGGCAAAATGCACTCAGTTCTGTTATTGCAGCAAGTTCTTTTTGTTCCATCTGAGGAATTAATTTGAGAATAAAGTATTTCAAATATCAAACTAACTACAAAGAGCTGTTGCTATTTCCTCTGCTTTGGAAGTCCCCACATAATTTCAGATCCACAACCAAGACAAGGAAATTCTGTGGAAACATCCTAGGTCAATGACCATGTACCTTAGTAAACAAAAGCAGCAATAATAAAAATAATGAAAGCTAATAGTACCATGTTTGCTAAGTGCTATATACTTGATTCTCATGAAAACATGGTGATATAGGTAAGATCATCACTCCCATCCAGACAAGGAGATAGGCTGCTTGTTTTGGCTAAAGAAAGATGTAGGTTACCAGAGAGAAGCCATATATCTTCCTACCTCCTGCAGTACTAATAATAATAAACACTAAAATTTATTGAACCGCAAATGTGCCAGACACCGTGAAAAATACTTTAGCATTTTATCTCAGTCAATCCTCACAATAAACATAAGCTACACATTTTCCCCATTTCGCCTATTAGGCAACTGAGGCTTAGTGAGGGAAAAAAAAAAGACAACTTAGCCCAAAGTAACAAATCTAGAATGCAGTAGTGCTTGGATATGAATCCAGTCCACTTCATTTCAAAATCTTGGCTCCTAAATTCTACTCTGTTCTCATGCTGGGTACTTCCCATTTCTAGGGCACTTACAGTTACCATCAAAACGTGGCCTCTTAGGTTATTTTCATCTAGTTTAAAAGTCCTTCCTGAGGCTAGAGACAGCCAAGCGGATTGCTCCCAGAGAGCCTGGTGGCACCGTTGCCATCCGTTGGCCTCAGCCACAGCTGTGGTTTCCAAAGGAAATAACTCATGCAGCCGTTAGTCGCACCTGTCACTCATTGGAGCCAGGACTTGCATCAGAACACTGGGGCCCCACAGGGAAGAGAACAGCAGCTACGTCAAACTGATGGGCATCAACACATCATTATGGATGTGTAAGCCTGCTTCCCTCAGTCAGTCCCACTGTGATCCATTCTCCCTCTTTCGGAAGGTCAGGGAGAACAGCACTAGACCATGCACATTCTGCATCTGTGGAGACAGCCTATCGCAGTGCTCTGGGCAGGAAGAGGTATTGGAAAATCCACAGGTGTGGTCTAAATTAGGTGAAGCACTTTCAAGCTCCCCTTGATTTAAAAGGCAAGGAACTGTAAGACATTGCTAAAGGAAGTAATCTAAACAAGAAAGGTCAACACATAGCCTGTGAGAACTGGGGTCTTTCTAGCAGGCCCAGGAGGAGGAGAGGGCATATGGAACCTTCAGGCCCTGGTGAAGCGATAGGAATTAAATGAGGACACTAGGAAAGGAAAATCTTCAGGGTTGTTCGTGATGGTGTCAAATTCAGAGAGATCTAGGATGAATAGTGTCAACTTGATTGAGTTGAATGCAATTATGTAAACATTAATGGAGCATCAACTAAGCATCTCCACCAAAATGTAAGGAATACATTTAAGAGTTATTGTACCTGCATCTTGACATACTCTTACTGAGGAGCCAAGCCATATGTGCTCATCACCCTTAAATAACAGGAAAGGCTGGCATGTGAGTAAGTGCTAGGATGAGTGGGGAGTTCCGTGAAAATCAGAGTATGGAGGTATGTGCGTGCTTAGGTGGGCAGAAAACTCTTTGTGAGTGAAGTAGGATTTGGTCTGGGGCCCAGAGCTGGTTCTGCAGAATTCTAACACTCAAATCCTCTCTCCCTAACCACAGCCTCCAAATTTACCTGCAAAGGCATCTGAGAGAACCAACAGTCGTGCTCTAATCCTGAATTATTTCTGTTCTGTGACATGTGGTTTCCAACACTACCTTCATATGGATCTTTGAATCCCTCCCAGGACTCAGCCTTCCCCTGTGGATACTGAAAATCTTTAGTCCTGCATCCTACAAGCTCTATCAGCTGCTTCATCATGCGGTAGTTTTCTGGAGGTCAGTACTTAGAAGAAGGGAGAAAAGGCCTGAGTAATTGGGTTATCAAGATGTCAATTCTTTTCAGTTGAAGAATTTTCCAAAAGTAAAGTAAAACTACATATTTTTTAAAAGGAATGTCAATTTTTACCTTTAAAATATAGCCATGGAAATGGATTTGGCCAATGTAGCAATGCGCAAATATCTTTCCTACCTTTGTACTATTCAAGCCATAGAGGACAAAGTAAATTTTAAATTTGTCATGGAAAAAGTAATGGTACAAGTTTCCCTGTAATCCAACATCTTCCTGTCATTGAGTCAAAACTACCCTCCATCATCCTTGATGAAGTTGAGGATGCATATTGCTAACAGATGAGAATGTCTAATGTCTTCAGAAATACTAGGTTAAGATGCCTTTGTCAATAATCTCTTCTTTGCTCTACACATTTAGATAGTACTCTCTCTCTCTACTAAATTGCCTGTCATGAATCCTGGAACTCAAAAACAGTCTAATTCATCCCCTCCTAAAGGTTTTCTTCAGATGTTCTGAAGCCACCTGAAGACAGCAATACCCGCTGTGACTGAAAAATCCAATGTGTTTGTTTCTCCTACATGTCACCGAGGTTTCATTAAGTTCTCCTGAACGTCTGAGAATCTCTTCCTTGGAAGACTGTGGTGTTTGGATCACCCAAGTAAAATATCAGCTCCTCAAACACAAACTCATCCTCAAAGTCTTCTCCTTTTGTGTCCTGTGGCACCAAGCACAGTGCCAGGCACACTAGAGGCACTGGATAAACATGTGTGCAACGAGGCAAATCAAAGCAATGGCCAGAACAAAAATCATCACAGGAGAACCAGAAGGCAAGATTGAGGTTCTGAGACAGTTTGAGTCAGGAAGTGAACATCAGGCAGGAAAAGATATGTTGAAGCTCTTAGTAACTTTAAATTCTCTATCTCCCTGTCCAGCCCTCCCTGATCAATAATCCAATCTTGGAATTCAGTCAAGATAAACTAAAATGTCAGCAAGCTAACAATAGACTGTGATCTTTTTTCTATTTCTTCAGAGCATAGCACTATGTCTGGCACATTGTAAGGGCTAAACAATGTTTATTGCTTAAACCATCTGAGCTCTTATATAATAGAGACAAACTTCAAGAGCTATTGAAAGGGTTAAATTAGAATTAGAAGGGTTAAATTAAATTAGAATTAGAAGCCAGTAATTCAGAGAAAGCACTAAATAGATGCTAGTTCCCCTCCTGTTTTCAAGAGGAGTCTTTTCTTTCTTACTTCCTCTCTCCTTCCCTTCTCCCTCCCTTTTCTTTTCTTTCTATCTTTCTCTCTTTCTCTCTTTTTCTTTTCGTCTTCAGCAAACACAATTATTTTGAATGCATGCCCCTTCTCAAAGAGCACAAATCTGACATCCGACGTCAATGACAAGTCAAGGTGCCATTGCATTGTCCAACGAGTATTATTATTTCACCAAAAAATATGGAGCACATTGATGGGCTTTTTTTTACCATAAGCAATATTAAGCAGTAAAACTTTTTCTTCTCTCTGTAGTTTGTGGTTAGTTTAAGTAAACCCAACTTAATAACCTACAAGTTATATGTCGGAGATTAAATTGTTAATGGTAAACAGTGATAAGTGGCCCAAGAAGATGAAAGAGATAAGAGGAGCTTAGTATAATTTTTGAAAATGTGAGCACCAAAACCTCATGTTTTCACAAAGAAAGACGCTATACAATCAATTCTAATAACATCACTTACCACTTTTCAGAGTCATAGTCTACATTGCCTTCATAACCCACTTTTGCGTAACCAACTTACCCAGAATGATTCTTGTAGTGTTTTTTTGTGTGTTGTTTTGTTTTTTCATTTTTTTTGGTGGGGGGGTGTAGATTTGGCTTTATGGACGCTTTAAAGTTGCACTACATGAATCATATGAAACTTTCCTCTGTCCCCTCCATCTGGGGAGAAAGGAGGAGAAAAGTGAAGAAGGGATGGAGCCAGGGTAACCAAGGGTAGGAGTGAGGGAGGGATGGTGAGATTTCATAGCTTGTCAAACATTATAAAAGTCCAAAGGTTGATTTTTTGGCATCAGTTTTACCCAAGCAGAAAAATTCCAATTTTCTCTACTTGGTCCTTTCTCTCAGAGGAAATGCACCAGTTTTGTTGGACTCAAGTAAATGCATCTCCTTTTCTTAATTTTCATGTGCTGGATTCAATACTAATTTACATCCACATTTGTGCCGGAGATCTCAAAAATCTGCTGTTGTTTCCTTCCCAAGCTGTAAGGCGGGGGTTGTTGTGGGGGAGCGGAGGAGTGGAGTTTAGCACGAGGGAAAGGAGAGAGGGAATGTGGTTGGAAAAGTGAGGAGAGGGAAGAAAGAAAAACTTCATCCAGTAAGCATTTTCCATACTTAATAATTTGATTTTGAAGGCTAGTCATATCAAAGAGCAAAATATTCAATATTGTTAATTCAGTTTTGCAAAATATATTCTTAATTTAAAAATGATTTTGCTCCGGGTGGTAGTGCAGTAATAAAGCAGTTATTGACCAGATCTTATTGATTGTAGAGTCTGCGGGCAAAGAGCACTGACCTCGCTCACACTCTTATTGCTTCCTCCCTCCCTGGCCTTCTTCATCTATGCTCGCTCAATAATATATTATTAATATATATTTTTAGGAAAAACTGTATGTTACAAGGTTAAGGGCTTCTTAGTGATTTTCTTCAAGCTACTCTCTGCCTTTGGGGTGTTAGGAGAAGAATAAACTCAGTAACCAAGTGTCTGGATATAAATGGCTTTTTGTGGAAATACTTTACCCACCACTGGGAAGCATGTTGTCACCAACCACTTTTTCTGTGACATAGGGCAGAGAGAAAAGACTACCTAGGCCAAAAAGGGTTGCAGCTTGGGCAATGGTGTAAGTATAGAGAAGAAAGCACACATGGCTCTAAAGACCGAATTCAGGACATGTCTGTGTCTCTTCCAGGAAAGGAGCCCCAAAGGAGAGAAATCTATAGTCATAACAAACTCATTGACCAGTGGTGTCCAAATCCTCCCACTCCTTCTGGAATCTCTTTCATGAGGCTTTCCCCAACAGCTTCCTGACCATCTTCTTTATGTCACAGTCATGTATGTCATGCAGCAATTGCTTACCTTCAGCATTTGCACATAAACTATCTTGCACATCTGCCTGGGGTTTTTCCCAGCTTGGCCATATTTCCCTAATAAACATAGAAGTATTTTGAAGGCAAATACTATGCCATATGCTCCTTCAACATCCCTTCTAGGACCTGTCATGTGCTAGGTTCACAGAAAGCATCTGGTAAATAATTATCAAATTGGAGTGTAAAGGATGTGCACCTCTGTACTGAACTTCCTTTCAAAGAAAGCAAGAAAACAGAGCAGCATAGTACAGTTTCCTTCTGTCCTTCACTCTGGAAACCCCACGAAACGTGTGGTTTGCTTGCCTCCACCTGTGCACCAGGTGAGGGAAAGAAGAGCGGGGACTGTTAAGTCAGATGAATGTGGTGGAAACCGATCTCACCCTGTTGCACTAGGAAGTAGAGTGTTTGGGTGGGCAGTTTGCTCTCACGTCATGTATGAAGAAAGAGGAAAACTCAGTGATCACACCTCCCAAATGTGGAATTCAGAGAGGCTAGCAAATCCCCAAGTGCACGGAGAGATTAGAACTGAAAGTAAATGGACATGATCGTCATCTGCTACTTCTGACTGTACAACTCCACCCACATCTCCTTGCATTGCGCTCATAAATGTGGTACTTCCTCAGATGACAGAACAGACAGGTTAAAAAAAAAAAAAAAAACCTGAATTTCTCTCATACCATTCACACTGTCTATGCCCACGCTTAGGTTCCTGCTTCTACAAAGAAGTCAGACCATGAAATCCAATATTCATAAAGAGTGGGAAAGATGGGACAGGATCCAAATCTCTTATTTGCTGGTGGTTTCACAGCCTGCTGAGAAGGAATGAAGAAGACACCAGTGATGCAGCGATGAGACATCGTGACCCAACAAAAACAATCCAGATGAACAAGGAGGAATTCTGGGCTTTCCCTACTTAGCTGTGTGGTAACTGGCAAGCCACTCATCTTACCATTTGAGGTCCCAGCAGGCATCAGCTGCTTACTCAAAGAGTTTAATAGAGAAGAATGCAGGAAAGAACTTTTTATACATATGTGGGGAGAATTCAGGGAACCAGTAAGGAAAGGCAAAGGGGCTGGCATCCACACTAAGTCTTTAACAACCGTGGATCTGAATGGGGCAAGATGATTCAAAAAGGTTGCTGAAAAATAGTAGAAGGTGTATAAGTGTGGAAAAGCAGCCACCAATAGCAATGTGGACATCTATGGGAACACAGGTACTGCCACTACCACATAGGTGGTAATAAAACCTCAACCTCTGCCTCCTACTGCCGTCTAATCTCACATAAAATCTACAAGAGATAAAGGGGTCCCTTGAGGTCAGCCTACAAGAGCAGACAGCCAGGCAAAGCAGCAAGGGGAAATGGATCTGGAAGAGCAAACCAATGAATAGCCCCATCTTTGTGCCTCATTTTCTATTTTTTTTCACACAGCAATAATTATGCAACCCTACCTACTCCACAGGGCTCTCTTAAAGATTGTGTGTAATCATAGCTGTGAATGCACTTTGTTAAAGTTTCCAGCCTGCCACAGATGCTGCGTTGGAGAAGACCTGCTCCCTCTGCTCTCTGTGGAGTCCTCCACCCACGCCCACGCCCAGGCTACCCCACCCCCAGCCAGAGCCCGAATGATGTGAACAGAGCAGAACAGGGCTCTGCAGGTGGCAGGGAGGGGGGAGCTGCACACGCAAGGAAATAATAGAGACTGGATTGTTTATGCTTGTGAGAAAGGGCGCATGAATATGGATAAAACCCTGTGCGCATTTTGCTAATTACCCAGCATCAGTGTTAAAGGAGAAAAGAGCCCACTGCAGATTTTCAAGCCAATTCCATCCCTTCAAGCCCACCCCCACCTTTGTGCACGCACACACACACACACATATCACCGCTGCCACCACCACCATTTTCTCTCCTTTCATATAAATAACTGACAATGTTCCCCTGAATATGAACCACATGGACCCACTAAAGCTACAATGCAAATTGACAGAAGATTCCAATCCTGCATCATGCCAGAGAGCTCAAGGAAGAAAGTCCTATCCTGTGGTCTCAGTTGGCAGGAACCTCTCTCCTACAATTTCCTGACAGGGTCAAAGCAAATTTATAACCTCACAGGCAAAGACATGAGATGAATCAAGAGGGTTAAAGCAGTGGAGGGACAAAGAATCACACACAAGTGGAGGCCATTTCTACAGAGGGCCAAAATATGGAACAAAAGAAAAAAACATCCTCAGTCTTTGGTTCCAGTCTACACTGAGGCCTCTTTTCCTTTCACTACCCACCAGAACTTGATTGATCAAACGCTGGCAAGATGTCTGGAGTTGTGCAAACCCAGTTCCAAGCAAAGTAAAGATGGGAGTTCTATCGTTTGTTTCCTGGAAGCTCCTGGACTCCTCCCGACATCCCCCAGGTAGATGTCAGCTGATTCATCTACACGTCAGCAGAGATTGGGGCAGTTGGGAAAAGTGCTCAGGGGAAAAGCCTATTCAGGATAGAGATGGAGGGAGGAGCTCAAGCCACCTGGCTTTGGTCCTGACGTCCATCACCAAAGGCTGCCAGGGAACACACTGCACCTTCATCTCAAGATCAATGAAGCTAAGAGGTGGTCAGTGATCACCTGTCCTGAGCTACATGCTTTAGGGCTGTCACAAAGATACAGGGCTTTTTATATTAACCCCTACATTTGTTCTCTGCAAAAAATAAAAATAAAAAGGCGGTCAGATGTACTAGAAAGGTACTGTCCTGGGAATCTGGAGACCAAGGTTCTTATTCTGGCTTCATCCCATGTAGCTGGGTGACTATGACTAAGCCATTTAGCTCTTCTGGGCCTCAGTCCTACAGTTCTCTTCATCTGTTAGATTTTAAAAGCTTAGCCTAAAGGACTCTCACTGTTCTAAGCTTCAAAAACTCTATAAATAACAATGCCAGTAGCTAACATAGATTAAGTTTCTCCTAAGTGCCAGGTATTATTTTACATACCTTCACTCAATATTTCTCAACAACCGAATGAGTTATGTTATCTTCATTTAATAGATAAGAAAACCAAGTCCCAGAGTAGTGAAGTCATTTTCCTGAGTTGGTAAGTGAAGTGGTAGGGTGAGAATTTGAACCCTACGACAGCATATTGATTGCACAGCATTTCTATTAAAAGCAGACTTTTTTCCAATTTTTTTATTGTGATAAAATCACATAAAATTTACTATCTTAACTATTTGTATGTGTACAATTCAGTGACATAATTACATTCATATTGTTGTATGACTATCACCACTATCTATTAAACAATAACTCCCCATTTCCCCAGCCCCTAGCAACCACACTACTTTCTGTCTCTGTAATTTTGACTACTCTAGCTATCTCTTAGAAGTAGAATCATACAGTATGCATCTTTTTATCACTGACTTATTTCACTTATCATAATGTCCTAAAGGTTCACTTCTGTTGTAGTATTGATCAAAGTATCCTCCCTTTTTAAGGCTGAATAATATTTCATTGTATCTATAAACCACATTTTGCTTATCCATTCATCTGTCCACGGACACTTGCATTGCTGCCACATGTTGGCTGTTGTGAATAATGCTGCTATAAACATGGTTTGGCAAATATCTCTTAGCGACCTTGCTTTCAATTCTTTTGGATGTATACTTGGAAGTGGAATTGCTGGATCATATGGTAAATCTATTTTTAATTTTTGAGGAATGATACTATTCTCCACAGCATCTGTACCATTTTACATTCCCACCAGTGGTGCACAAGTGTTCTCATTTCTTCACATCTTCATGAGCACTTTTTGTTTTCTCTGTGTGTGTTTGATAGTCACCATCCTAGTGAGTATAAGGTATCTCATTGTGTTTTGATTTGCATTTCCCTAATGATTAGTGATGTTGAGCATCTTTTCATGTGCTTAATCAGTCATTCACACGTTCTTTAGTCCTTTGCCCCGTTTTGAATTGGGTTGTTTGGGTTTTTGATGTTGAGTTTTAGAAGTTGTCTATATAGTGGGGTATTAGTACTTATCAGATACATGATTTGCAAATATTTTCTCCTATTTTGTGGGTTTGCCACTTTACTCCATTGATAGTGTTTTTTTTTTCTTACCAGAGGTGATATCTGATGATAGTGTCTTTTTGCACAATGTTATATAATTTTTACGAAGTTCAATTTGTCCATTTTTTTCTTTTGTTGTCTGTGCCTCTGGTGTCATGTCCAAGAAATTACTGCAAAATTCACTGTCATGAAGATTTTGCTCTATGTCTTCTGCTAAGAGTTCAGTAGTTTTAGGTCTTACATTTGGGCCATGGATCGATTTTGAGTTAATGATTGTGTATGGTGTTAGATAAGAGTACAACTTTATTCTTTTGCATGTAGACATCCAGTTTTCCCAGCACCATTTGTTGAAAAGACTGTCTTTTCCCCCACTGAAGATCTTGATGTTTGTCAAAATCATTTGACCACATACATATAAGTGTTTATTTATGGACCCCATACTCTATTCCTTTTGTTTATCTGGCTGTCTTTATGCCAGTACCACACTGTTTTGATTAGCTTTATGGTAAGTTTTGAAATCAGAAAGTGTGAATCCTCTAGCTTTGTTCTTTTTCAGGATTATTTTGGCTATTTGGCGTCCCTTAAAATTCTATGTGAATTATGAATTTTAGAATGAGCTTTTCTATTTCTGCAAAATAAAACATTGGAATTTTTATTGGGATTGCATTAAATCTGTAGATCACTTTGAGTAGTATTGACATCTTAACAATATTAAGTCTTCCAATCAATAAATGTGGGTTGTCTTTCCATTTATTTATGTCTTCTTTAATTTGAAAAGTGTGGGCTGTTCATCAATATGCTTTTCTATCTAGACTCAAGATTCTTTAGTCTAGTGTTTCTTCCACTACACTAAATAGCTCCTTGGCACTTTTCTGGAGGTATTCATTCATCTCCAGCTCAGTCTCAGAAAAATCAAGAGAAGAATTGCACCATGATACAAAACTTCTGAACAAGTTCTGATGGTTATTCCAACTTTAGTGGGCTGATATGAGCAAAATAGAACTTCTGGGTGAAAGCTGGTCTCCAAGCTCTGGCATATACATTCTATACATTAAATGCTCAGTAAATGTTGCACATACTTTGTGCCCTACAGATACTCAACAAATGCTTAGCACAATACCTAGCATACATTAAGTACTTGATAGAATCCTGGCACAGAGATTAGGAAACATAGCAGAGACTCTCAGTTGGAATGAATGAGAAAGTTATTAAATGACATCAAAAATAAGATTAGATAATAAAATTAACTGTACGAAGACATTGTACTATTAACACTGGTAGCTTCAACCCATAGGATAACTCCTCCACCCCTGTTCCACCACTGCCCCTACCCAGAGCTACCCATCTAAACCCACACTGCCTCCATGTGCCAAAAGAGAAAATTATCTCCTAAAACCAAGGCCTCCCTGGGCCCAGACGTACTGCCATATCTCTGCCTTGGACTTTATATGTAACTTTTCAGCAGGGGAGGCTAGAGCTGATTGGATTATAGGAATACAAATGGATTAATTTGGGGTGGATTAGATACATCACAAAACATAAGTTTGACTTGCATTAACATAAAAATGTCATAAAAATGTAGATGCTGAGGCAGAGCTTATTTGTGATGCTGCTAATGCATTGTAACTCCAGCAAAAGATGTACACAATATTTACGCTGTATCTGACCACATAGAACATGCCATATACATATGCCATTTTTCATTATGTTGAGGGAAAAGAGCCAGAGGGCCCTTTAGAATTCCAATTCTTGGGCCTCTGAATTTTCGTTCTTTTTTAAATTTTTTTCTTTATTTTCAAGAAACAAATACAGTTTTACCATCATTACTGTATTTTGAACAGTTAATATTTCATATCGTGACATCTCTACTCAGAGGTAACAGGTTTAGTTGATTACTATTTGTTTATAGAGCTGGAGAAACCTGCAATCACAGGGAACATAGAAGGATTGCAATTAGATCCATTGGCTGAGAGCTGCACCTCGCTGACCCACGGTTAAGTGGTTAGCGCTATCAGAGAGAAAATGCCTACTGGCAGCTGGCACATCTGCACATAATAATACGGGCAAAACTGACACGGCCACTAAAGGCTGCTGCTCTCCTCTTTACCCACAAGCTGAAAACAGATCATGCTTTTTAATAGTGCATCAACACATTTCTTCTGAATTAGCATAATCATGTGAGTTATGGGTGGAAACGGGTACATCCCGGCTAAGCTGCTGTGAATCCTTCAATGTATTCAAATAACTTTTTATTTGAATATACGGGATATTCAAATTATGAGGTCCCCTCCCATAAGCCTGATTCTATACCTAGCTAATATTTTATTAAAAAGAGAAAGGAGAGGGAGACAGCAATAGGAGAAAGAGAGTTAATCTAAGTGTTTTTAACAAAACAAGTAATGCCCCATATGTAGCCAATGTGGATACACATCACCTGAGGTAGGGGAAGGGGCATGGTTAGCATAAATGCACAAACAGGATTCTATCAGAATTGCAATACCGATGGCAATGAAGGTGATAACTGATTTTAAATAAGACCTCATTGTGTGTCTGGTACTGCATGAAGACTTTACAGGAGCTACCAACTCTTCTTGCCAACACTTCTATAGCCAAGTATCTCAGATCATCTCTCTCCACCCATCATTTTTGTCATTTCCGAAATGAACAGGATTGGGCAACTCAGCTGAAGATGCTCTCGCGGGTGTGGAAGGATGACCTCTAGATAGCAGGCCAAGAAAATTTCCATGCTGTTCTGAAACAAGAAAGGGTGTCCAGAGTCCTGGTGGCCTTTTACCCCCTACTGGGGGCACACAGAAGCCATAGGTAGTCTCTGGAATGTTATCAAACCAGCTGCCTTCTGAGTCTTGCCCTCCTGTGTCCCAAGAATATCACTATCCTATTGTGAAGTTAAGAGTTAAACTTTAATCCTTTGGAATGGTGATTCTGGTCGTTCGGTCTCCACTGCACGGGGTGTCAATTGTGGCTGGGCCCAACTGGCCAAAGCATCATATTTATTCACTCATAGGGATTCATTTAGCCACTCATTCTTTTATTTAAGATTTTGCACTGTAAGTCTTTAACAAAAAGAGAAGATTGTTGAAAAAGTTGAAAACAAGAAATAAAAGAAGAGCCACAATAAAAAAGGATTTTGCAATAGACTAAGATGCTGACAAAACAGACTTTAAACAGTTCTTTGAAAATCATTCTGTTGTGCATGAAAATTATTCTGTTGTGCATTCCAGATTCTGAAAAAATAATAAACAATGAAATAAATATGTACTCAGCACCAGGGAAAATTCATACCAAATTTTCGAGGCTCCTTATAAGTTCACTTACATTACCAGTATGCTAGGAATTCCAGTTTGCACACAGGTAGAAATATCCTGCAACAGGAAAGCTAGACTCCAAGGAAAATAAGTTATTTTCCAAGTAATTTTCAAGTTATTTTTCATGCTGGAGCAAACTGGTACCTAGACTTCCCAGTAGAGCCCAATAACAACTCAGCAAGACAACCGCAAGAGCATTAGCTACTAGGTAGCTGAGCTAGGACTAGAATCGTAGTTTGCCAAACATGTAAGTATGCATTCTTCACATGTGTTAGGTGTAATAGACATAAAAATTGAAGGCATATGGTCACTGCCTTCAATTTTTATAAAGTATAATTCTATACAAAAATACTTGAATCATTAAATGAGACAAGATTTGAAAACAACTTCACTTTCAGATCTCATCAGATCTACAACCTGAGTCATAAAGCAAGCCTTAGCAAATTTCAAAGAATTTCAATGGTCACAGCCTCTAAGCACAATGCAATTAAATTAAATTTTTTTAAAAAAATTGAAAACTCTTATACAGCCCTAACATATAACCAGTTGAAAGCCTGGACTGACAATAAAAAAGATGATGAAGTAGAGACAATATGTAAAAATAAGAATAATAATGGAAATGAAAACTTACCAATGCTAATAAATCAGATTCAAAAAGTAGAACACATCCCAAGCTCAAAAAAATAAAAAGAAATACACGCCTAGATACGTGATTGTGATAATATTGTACACCAAAGACAAGAAGTAGATTTTAAAAGCAGCCAGAGGAAGCAATAACATTATTTCAGAGGAATGATAACTAGACCAACAGTTGAACGCCCAAAACTAAATGCTTTAAATGGCATCCTGAAGCAGTGAGGAAAGTATCTTCAAATTGTTGATGAAAATATCTGTCGTGTGCATCTAGAATTGTATGCCCTTTTAAAATATCTTTCTAATGTCAGGAAAGAATTTTCAAACAAACACAACCAAGAATTGCTACCAATAAATGTCTACCAAAGGAGATCCTACAAGCTATATTTCAAGCTAAAGAAAAATACTCTTAAAGGTTTGTAATACAAGAAGGAATGTTTTCTGATGGCAGTGTGACATGTCTATTTGACTAGGATAAACTACATTTTGCAAATTCTGTAGAATTCCCTTTCTTGTATGTCCCCAGGTAGAGTGGGTAACAAGGAAAGTCTCAGGAAATTTTAGAGGACAGCACAGTCCGTTTGTAATTGAAACACACTGTTGCTGATCTGCTGACTCACTTCATTGGTGTGAAGCAGCTTGGGGCCTGCAACTACCCTACTTTCCCTTGGATTCTCCTTCAACTTCTCTGAATGGTGGGCCAGACATGTATGTTTAGCTTCATGACAAAGGGCATCATGTTCTGCAAGACACTCAAGTTACCAAAGTCAAGAGGCACCAAGAACTGGTATGAGTTTCAGTCCGACTTCACAAGTTTCTAGCTTGTACTTGTGGGGTCCAGCTTGCTCTTCATCTCCCTCACTTTGCATTCATCTTTCCTTCCTGAGCACTTGGGGACTCCAAGCTCCAACAACAGGCATGAAGACAACAGGCTTACAGAGACTGCCTAATCAGGTCCTACAATTGATTAAAGCCAATTCCCTATGACCAATCCCTTATATAATATATATGTATATGATATATATAATTATATGTTGTCTGGCGAAAATCACATATCATGCTGACTTTGAATTTGTGCATATTAAAGTGTGTAATATAACTCTATGTCCTATTTACATTATTTCCTTCTTTCTGTTTCCTTTGGAATCATTATAATATTTGTATACATTGTTAAGTTGGATGCTTAAATTGTTCATTTTATTACAAATGTTTAAAACTAAATATTACAAATTTTAGCAGCTAAATATTACAAATGTTTACAACTGAATGTTTTAAACACTAAATGTTTAATGATACTTTAGCATCATTCCATAGAGTAGTAAATATGTGGATAAATCTAAACAAATATTGTTTAAGATGTAACAGTAATAATTATGTCTTCTAGAGTTTTAATCAGATGGGACTCAAACACGTGACAAAAATAACATATTATTTGGGATAGTATTATAACACTTAAAGTGACATAAGTTTATATGTTATTCAGAAAGAGAATGAGGATTTTGATTAACTTTAGACTTTAGTAAATCAACTGTGTTAAAATTCTAATTAGAATGGAAATAGAGTTTACAATTGTTAAAGTACAAAGAGAAAAAGAAAGAAAAAAGAATCAGCCCCAAAGTAGACCACAGAGGAAAGAAAAAAACAGACAGGTAGAAAAAATAGAAAACAAGCCAGGCAGAGTGGCTCATGCCTGTAAGCTCAGCACTTTGATAGGCCGAGGTGGATCACTTGAGCTCAGGAGTTCGAGGGCAGTCTGAACAACACTGCTTGACCTCAGGCTGGGCATGGTGGTGCATGCTTTTAGTCCCAGCTACTCAAGAGGCTGAAGTGAAAGGATCACTTGAGCCCAGGAGATCAAGGCTGCCGTGGATGGTGATTTGTGCTCCAGCCTGGGCAACAGAGCAAGACCCTGTCTCAAAAAAAAAAGAAAGAAAAAGAAAAGAAAAAATAGAAAGTGTAAAACAAGGTGGTAGAAGTGAGTCAAAATTTATCAGAAACTGAATATAAGGCAGAATAGGGGCCTGTGGACCTGAAAAATAAATAAACTTGAATGGCTACTTCACTAAATCTATAGACGGTACCAGAATTGGTATCATGACAAGTCAGGGCCAAGTAAGAGCTTCAGATGAGAAAAACACAAAGAGCCTCAGAGAGACACCCCATAGTCTGACAGTAGAATGCAGCAGGCTATCAAAGAGAAGCACAGCCATGAAACCACATTCCTAGAGAGTGAAAAAAGACCAAAAAAAAAAAGGAACTTCTGGAGAATGTCCTGGTTTCCAGGAATCACAGCTTCTCTTCCTGCAGCCAACTTCTATGAGACACAGGGCACATCAGCATGTACAGCGCCTTTCTGAGAATTAGAAAAAAGGTTCGCACTCTTAGCAAACCAATTGGAACAAGGCAGCTCAACTAGGAAAAAAGAAAAATCGTAAGTCAAAAGACAAAGAATTGGGAAAAAATATTTAAAGAATGTTAAGAACCCCACACTTGCACAGGCACATGTGTGGGTGGGTAAGTGTGTTTGTGTGTAAATTAAGAAAAATGTAAAAAAAGATATAAATATATTTAAAGAACTTCTAAAAGTTAATTTAAAAAAGCAAAAATCATAGAAAAAATGAGCAAAATATATGAACAAACAATTTCTCGGAATACATAAAAACAGCTCTGAAACATGAAACATTCAACTTCATTCCAACCAAGATAAATGCAAATAAAGATACAATGAAATATCATTTCTCACTCATCAGGTTGACAGAAAATCAAAATCCTAACAACTCACTCTACGGCAGTGTTACCAGGATTCACTCTCATACATTGCTGGTGGAAACTCAAAGTTGTATAGCCTGTAGGAAAGGAAACTTGGTAATTTCTAACAAAAATTGCATGTACATCTTACCTTCTACCCAGCAATTCCACTTCCAGTTATTTGCCCTGTAGTTACACCTCTGACAATACAAAAATACATACGCATCAACTTAATGCAGCAGTGTTAGGAATTGCTATATATTGAAAACCATCTACATGCCCAAACATAGGCGATGAGTTAGTTACACTGTGGCATATACACATAATAAAGTACTAAGCAACTGTTCAAAAACAAGCACACAAAAAAGGAAGATGTTTATGAAGAGATATGGAACAATTTTTTGTGCATATTGTTAAGTGAAAGAATAACGTACAAAAAGGTGTTCTGTATGCTATCTTTTGTACACAAGGGAGGGAGGGAAGTCAAGCATACACAAATATGTTTTTCTTGGGTTTTTTTCTTTTTTTTCCAAAACAAAATCACAGGAACGATAAAACAGGAAACAATAAAATTGGTAGCCTACACAGGTAAGGCTGGTGCAACAGTCATTGCGGTTTTTGCCATTAAAAGTAATGGCAAAAACCGCAAGGACTTTTGCACCAACCTAATAAAAGTTTGGGTTAAAGGAATAAGAGCAGATGAAACTTCTCTCAGTGTGCTTTTGTATATAATTTTGATTTTTAGACATGTGCTAATGTTTTAATATTCAAAACATAAAATTAAACGTAATTAATTGCATTTTTAATCTTCAAAAGATAAAACTAAAATATTAAAATTGAATGAAAACAGAAAAAATAAATCTAACTATTTAAAAATTAATAATATAAATATACTGAATGATAATGTTGACAAAGGACTGATGCAAGTAATGCAGCACAGGCAGGCAAGCCCTAAAATTGGGTCTTAGTCCAGGAGGGTTCTTGGCTTTGCCCAGGAAGGAATTCAAGGGTGAGCCAGTGGAGTTCGACAGCAATCTTTTACCGAACTGGAGCTGCTCCTGTGGAGCAGTGGTAACTCATAGACAGTGCACCCAGGGACACACCTGTGGGCTATCGCAAACTATATTTATATCCACTTATATTCCACTTTTTTCATTATTATTTTTCTTTTTTACATATATGTATTAGTTCGTTTTCATGCTGCTGATAAAGACATACCCAAAACTGGGAATAAAAAAAGGTTTAATTGGACTTGCAGTTCCACATGGCTGGGGAGGCGTCAGAATCATGGCGGGAGGCAAAGGCTCTTCTTACATGGCTATAGCAAGAGAAAATGAGGCAGAAGCAAAAAAAGAAACCGCAGATAAACCCATCAGATCTCGTGAGACTTATTCACTATCATGAGAAAAGCACAGGAAAGACCAGACCCCATGATTCAACTACCTCCCTCTGGGTCCCTCCCACAACATGTGGGAATTCTGGGAGATACAATTCAAGTTGAGATTTTGGTGAGGACACAGCCAAACCATATCAATATACAATCATTTTGTTTTTTATTTTATTAACTTTTATTTTAGGTTTGGGGGTACATGTGAAGGTTTGTTACACAGGTAAACTCATGTCATGGAATTCTATTGTACAGATTATTTCATTGCCCAGGAACTAAGCCCAGTACCCAATAGTTATCTTTTCTGCTCCTCTCCCTCCAACCACCCTCCCAACGTCTGTTATTTCCTTCTTTGTCTTCATAAGTTCTCATCATTTAGACCCCACTTTTAAGTAAGAGCATGTAGTATTTGGTTTTCTGTTCCTGTGTGAGTTTGCTGAGGAGAATAGCCTCCAGCTCCATTCATGTTCCCACAAAAGATATGATCTTGCTGTTTTTTTTTATGGCTGCATTGTATTCCATGGTATATATGTACCACATTTTCTTTATCCAATCTGTCACTGATGGGCATTTAGGTTGATTCCACATCTTTGCTATTATAAATATTTCTGTAATGAACATTTGCATGCATGTGTATTTATGGGAGAATGATTTCTATTCCTCTGGGTATACACCCAGTAACGGGATAGCTGGGTTGAATGGTAGTTCTGCTTTTAGATCTTTTAGTAATCACCACACTGCTTTCCACAATGGCTGAACTAATTTACACTCCCACCAAAAGTGAATAAACATTCCCTTTTCTCCACAACCTTGTTAGCACGTTATTTTTTGACTTTTTGATAATAGCTATTCTGACTGGTATGAGATGGTATCTTATTGTGGTTTTGACTTGCATTTCTCTAATGATCAATGACATTGAGCTTTTTTTCATATGCTTGTTAGCTGCAGGCATGTCTTCCTTTGAAAAGTGCCTGTTCTTGTCCTTTGACTACTTTTTAATGGGGTTGTTTTCTCTTGTAAATTTGTTTAAGTTCCTTTTAGATGCTGAATATTAGACCGTTTTCAGATGCATAGTTTGCAAAAATTTTATCTCATTCTGTAAGTTGTCTGTTTACTCTGTTGATAGTTTCTTTTGCTGTGCAGAAGCTCTTAAGTTTAATTAGATCCCACTTACCAATTTTTTATTTTGTTGCATTTGTTTTTGGTGTCTTTGTCATGAAATCTGCCTGTTCCTATCTAGGATCGTATTGTCTAGGTTGCCTTCTAAGGTTTTTATGGTTTTCCGTTTTACATTAGATCTTTAATCCATTTTGAGTTTATTTTTGTATATTACACCTTCTTTCAATTACATGCAAATTAAGGGATGAGTTACTGCAAATTGAGGGGTGGGCTATTCAGAACTTTCTAGGAAAGAGATGGTAACTTCTGAGTCATTGCCATGGAAAGGTGCAGTAACTTCTGGGTTGTTGCCATGGCATTTGTATAGTGTCATGGTGCTGGTGGGAGTATCTTATGCTAATCAGTAATGAGGTATGCTAGGAATCACTTTTGTCACCATCTGCTGGTTCCTGACAGTTTCTTTACTGATTCCATCAGAACAGGGCAATAAATCCTGGCGGTCTCCTACCTCACAAGTAAGTTTTGAACACAGTAGTTTGATATATACCTTAAGTCTAGGGAAAAATAAAACTATAAGCAAATATTGGGCTTCTCTTTGTTTTTATAGTGGTATGTGCATAGCAATTTTGAAAGTATTTTGTGTGTATCATAGGATTGAGCAAATGAGTAAATATGTTGATGTTTTGGGGATCCAAAGTTCTCAATGTGGAAGAGACACAAATAAAGAATAAGAAGAATAAGAAAAAATACAACTCTGTGGGGGAATATAAATTAAAGGTATGGGTATAAACTTCTTTCATAGTCTAGCTTCATCAGCTGAAAAGACCTAGAAGTAATTCCATGCCAGTAACAGTGAGCACAGCTAGCATTTGGATTTTGGTTTCTAAATTCCACTCTCCTCGGAAAGGAACCAGGGGTCTCCCTGGAGAAGCAGACCATTACATGGCTTGGACAGAGACGATACAAGATAAGCCTAGAACATCCTCTTACTCTAGAAAGTAAGGAAGTGCTTCAAAACTTCATGTCAAAAAAGCATAGGAGCAGCTTGAAAAATCTCCCCATGGGTCACTGATCATTTGAGCATCAAAATAACAGATTATAATCCACTGTAAAAAGTAAAAATTCATGAGTCCATATTGATTATAAATAGAAGAATAAACATATAAAAGAAAAGGGAAGGCTTTTTCTTACAATATAATGCTGACTGATCAATTTGAAGGACATGGTAGAGTTGAAAAGTCACCATATTAAAATATCAATGAGCAGGAATTATAAATGGCTATTAAATTTTGGGTTCAAAATTTGATGAGTCATAAACTGTGATCTTAAAGTGTGTCACCAGAGATTGTTTAATCATTACAAGGGTTTTAAAAAAAACTGTCACTACACAGTGGAGAAACCAGACAATACCTTGATCCAGTTATCAAAATTAATCTCAACAATAAGGATCAGACAGATCATATGTCTCTACTTGAGTTACTCTGAGAAGCACACAATATCACACATATAGAATTCTGGCCAACAATTCTGCATAACCTTTATCTCCTCATGAGCAATTATCAGATAAACCCAAACTGAAGAATGATGTATAAAATAACCGGTCTGTGTTTTTCAAAAATATCAATATAATGAAAGACAAAGAAAGGTTAAAGAACTACTGTATTCACAACTAAAAGAGAAAAAACACAAAACTAACTACAATACATGAGGCTGGATTGGGTCTTGTACTTGAGGAAAAAATAATATTATAAGAATGCTATTGGTCTAATTGATAAAATTAAAATAAGGACTATCAAGTAAATAAAAGCATTATGTCACTGTTAGGTTTCCTATTATTTGATAGCTATATTCTGGTTACATAAGAAAACATCCTTCCCTTTAGGAAATACACACTGAAGTATTAAGGCACAAAGAATATGACACCTTCTTTCAAATGATTCAGAAAACAATACAATAGACAGATAAAACAAATGTGCCAAAACATTTAAAATTGTTGAATCTTGGTAAAAGGTGTATACGTGTTCTCTGCATTACTCTTGCAACTTTTTTCTAAGATTGAAATTATTTCAAAATAAGATTTTTTAAAAAAATAACATGCAAAAGTGAGGAAAGAGAAAACAAAATGATGCCCACTACAGCCCCATGCCAGAGTTAGCACTGCTGAATTTCAGCACTACATTCCCCTTCAGCCAAGAGCCCTTGCCCAAGGGAAACCTTGCACAGCCACACACAGCAGGAGTAGAAGAAAAGGGGTGGATTAGCATCTTTAAAGATCCCTACACTCAAACAATTGCTGCCCCTATAATTACAAGGGGAGGAGGACTCTACTTACCATAGACAATCAAAAATTTCCCATATCCAAATCCAAGAGTTCAGAATATGTGAGTCTCTCATATTCTCACTCTGAACAGGTCTGATCAGTCCACATTAAGAGTCTGAACTCAAACACAGCAGAAACATCATAGAGAAAGTAGAGAAAACCCAGTAATAGACCACAGTAGTAAACTTCTCTATCCAACTGAGACCTTTTCTTGAGATTTCTTCCCAGGTCCCTAGTCTTGGGCAATGTACACATTAATTAAAACAATGAGTATTTGGAGGGAAGAAATCTTGGAGTAGAATCCAGACCAGCAAAACTGGAAATAAGCCTGGTCTACTCTATTTCAACAAGAACATGTCACTACAAATCTTACTGGATCAAAGATAGCTAATCTACCTCCTAAGACTAGACAAAAGACAAGAAGTCTTGAGTCAAAACTCTTGGGTGAAGCCAAAATATGCTTTGTTTAATCATTATTTTAATTATTTTGAGGTTACAAAGGAGTTAATACTTGTGTAACTAGATTAACTTCATTGAACAGTTTTGTAATCTAACTACATGATAATTGGATGTTTTGCAAAGCCTAGAACCCAACAAGTGAATCCAAATGAGAAGGACATTATAGTGGTCTTTCTTGAAAAGCTGAGCTATTTAGGGAGCTCTGTCAAAACTACAGGGATAGTTTTAGGGGAAATTCTTAATTGGATAGAGGAAAATATATGTCCACAGAGTCTTTAACAGAGCTAAAACCTCCTTAGAATCCCTCTCCCACCAACTGTAGCTTGTTACCTACCGGGAAGGAAAGCCTCAACAGAATAAAGGAATAAATAGACACTAACAGTGATTTTGATGAAAAATTAATTAGGAATATAACAAGGAGGTTGTTAATTCCTGCCAGAATTAAAATTACAGACCTTATCATGTTGGAAATATGAATACTAGAAAAGAACAGCTCTCAGCTCACACTTTGAATACTACCACCTGGAAGAGAAAGAATGATGAATTAAAATACCCTGAAGGGAATTAGAGACTTAGACAAGCATGAAGTTTAGTGGTAGAAAGAACATGTGGATATTCTGAAATGGATGCAAGAATGAGAGATCATAATGCCCTGTGTGTGACTCTTGGAGAGTCAGAGTGGGTGATGGGGCATAGAACCAGAGCTGGAGCTAAGGCAACTGTCGACTCAAGGCAGAGTATCAAGAAGAAATGAAATGTATGTGGACACAGGGAGGGGAACATCACACACCAGGGCCTGTCAGCGGGTGGAAGGCAAGGCAACATTGGGACAAACACCTAATGCATGTGGAGCTTAAAGTGTGGATAGGTTGATGGGTGCAGCAAACCACCATGGCACATGTATACCTATGTAACAAACCTCCACATTCAGTACATGTATTCCAAAACTTAAAGTAAAATTTAAAAAAAAAAGGAAATAAAATGTATATAGAGGTAAATGGAAAGAAGAACTTCAACACTGAAAAGAAAATGAACTGTGTTCTACAGGCCATAAGAAAAGTATGCTTTAAATTCTGTCTTCATGTTTTCCCAGAGTTAAACCAAATAGGTGTTAAGGTTTTTTCTTTTTTTTAACTGTAAGGAAACATTGCAATTATATGCTAAATGAGACCTATGGTCAACTTTATGTGCTTTATTTCTAAGATGGTAGAAACTTTGGCTGATGTGATTAAATCCTTAGCCCAGGGACATGAACCATAAGAGAACTCCCATTTTTCAGAGGAGAAGGGTAAATTATAAGACAAGATTTAATGTCTACTTATTTAGCCACAGAAAGCTAATTTAAAGCTTTTTTCAAAGTTGGGCTTGACATTGAGAAATCCTGCATTGGTGCTGGGCTCAGACCTCTACTGGGCAGCCCCTTCTCTCTTCCCTGTCCTCACATGCCTTGGAAAAATGTATCTCTATTTTTTAAGATCATCTGTAGTTTTCTCTTCTCCCAAGTCCCCCATCAAGAGCTGGACGATGTTATAATTTTCTGTTACTAAAATTTTTATTTCTTTAAAGTGGTCATAAATGCTGGCTTGATGACAATCCAGAAATACTTCATATACTAAACACAAAAACTCACTATGAAAATTGCTTGGTTTATTTTTGTTTATGTTATTGAGTTCTTGCAAATGACACAGCTGAATGTTTATCCTACCATAGGGAAATGCATTTTGTTATTTGTATTTGTAGATTTTGGGTTTTTTTTTTCCCCTAGTTTTGCTTTAAAAGATAAGGGCAATAAGGAGGCAACCTAAACACACACCCAGACCCTTCCCTAGCACCCCCCAACACACACACAAATTTCAAATTTAGGAAAAAGTTATTTAACAACTTTTCAAAATTTTATTTATTTTTCATCAAGACTTAAATACCTCAAATTCAGTAATACTGAAACACAAATTGAGATAAACTAGACCTTCACCATTTTTTTCTATTCTGCCCCAAGACCTTTTCCTGGGATGGCTCTAGGAGGCACATGAGCCTTCACCCCACTCTCGTGAAATAGGTCTCCTTGGATGTGAATGTCAGAGCAGGACATGGATGTCAGAATGGACAGAGACAAAGAGGCCCAGTGAGAAACAAAACAATGAGACCACAAGAGAAGGGCAGCTCTTGTTAATACCATTAGCGTATGTAAGGCTCCTGAAATTATAGCGGCAATAGGCAATCTAACCAGATTTCAGGGCGACTGCTGTGAAATGGCAATTAAATCTACATGAATGAGTAAAGCAAATAACGGAGACATAGAGGACAAGACATATGCATGTACAATCCCTTATTTTGCAATTAGATATAATAAATTAAAGCTTTGGGAGTTGGACTAATAATTGGAATTACATACTTCTTGGCCACTGTTGGAAGTTATGTCTGCTCCAGACCTCAATTGAACCATTGTTGAGGCCTCACCTTGTCTTCTCCTTGATGGGAAGGGGGAATGAGTGAGCACCCACATCATTATTTTATCCTTCTCACTTTTCCACGACTCTGTCGGGTGAGCAGGTTGTGTTTTTCTAAAAGATGGCCATTAGTCTCCAGCCCTCCAAACCTCATGACACTGAATGTTACAAAGAGGTGGCTGCTGGGCTTCCAAAAGTTGGCAAAGCCCATAGAGAAAAAAAAAAAAAAAAATCCCAGTTGTACGTTTCTTCCTAGGGAGCAACATGCAATCAACTCATGGCAATCTCTTTTGAACATTTCCTTAGTGATAAAAATGTTTCAGATCATGAAAACACATGTTCTTAGAAAGAAAAAAAAAGTTTTACAGACCATATTTCCCAAAGAAAAACATCAGCAACAGATGGCCTCATGCACCCCCTTGGGCAGTTTCCATCCTTGTGGTTGCTAAGACTGTAGTCACATGTCATTTTGGTAACCTAAGTCCAGAGAGGCCATAGACTGAACAGCACTGAACAGCAACATGTAGATTACAAAGAGTATGGGCTTTGGATGGAGCTGGGTTCAAATCCTGACTCCTCCTCTCCCTGGTGACTGTGGGGCTTATCTCTCTCCGGTGCTGATCTCTGTAAATAGGGATAAGAGTGCCTACATCACAAAGTTGTAAGGATTAAACAAAACCATGCAGGCAGTGGGCATTCAGTAAACATCTTCCCCTTGCATTTAGTGTACAGTGCTTGTCTCCAGGAGGATCCCAAGTTTCTGGAGATGACATTCATACAGACACTCCAGTCAGCACTAGCTGACAGACTAAGGAAAGGCATCAGGAAGGAACCTTTGCACAAAATAGAAACTGAGGCACAAATTGTGGAATTAAAACCCATACATTGAATCCTTTCCAATCATGGGACTGTGTCAGCTCCCTCAAATGAAGCTCTGTACCATAAATTTGATGCTGGGAATGAACATGAAATGATACATGGTTTCTTTGTTTCTTAAAATGTTTTCTAGTGCTATATCATATTTAAAATAAAAGCTAGGGAATCTCATGCTTAAAGTAGTTATTTTATACAAAATGCTAGAGCAGCACCATGTTTCCTCTTATACAGCAATCTGGTAACTTAACTTACACCAGATTACCTGTGTAACAATATCAAACAGCGTCCGTAGTTTTTACAGTGTGTTCAGTGGAGACATGAGGTTCTGCATGTTTAGGGGTGGAGGCTGCTGAGTTGACAGGGATCCGGACCTCCACTTCCAGGTCACTAGAGATCACCCCCACTTGAGATCATCAGATAGGGCTAGTCATAAGCTCATTGTGCCCTTGGTAAAGTATTTAATCACGTGTGGCCTATGTTTCCTCATCTGCAAAGTGAGAAGCATAGCCTATGATCTGTAAGGTCCCTCAAAGCCCAGATATCTTCTAGTCGGACAATTAAAAGAGAAACAAACTCAATTTTACCCTTTCCACTCAGTAACACAGATCTGAACTGATAAATTAAGCTAGAAAACAGTAATACTTTCAAAATTCCAAAGCATTCTCATTGTAAGTTAAATGATTTTTTACTATTTTTTTTTTTTCTGATTTACTAAAGAGTTGAAAATACACTGCAACTACGTATGTCAGGCACTGGACCAGGTGCTTTACCTATAGCCCCTCAGTTAATCTGAGCACCTGGAGAGGCAGAGGCAGGAATCAACACAAGATGAAGGCTGTAGGTGCCACATACTGGGCTGGATGAGTTACGTAAATCGATGTCAAGTATGAAGCATAGTCACAATTCAAAGGCAGATCTGACAGTTTCCAAAGCCCATAATCTTTATTTAACTGCCTGTACCAAGTCAGAAGAGTTGGCCCACAGTAAGAGCTTTGCAGAAACAACATAACATTGAGCAGAAACTTCCCATCTTCAGGCCTCGACGTTCTCACAATGAAATCCTTTAGGCTAAGCCTCAAAGTTCTCCAAGGACCTTACAGCTCTAAAATTCAATGATTATCTGGTCAGTGCAACAACCACAGAAAGAAAATATACTAAGTATCTGTGAAGCACGGTTCATCTCTATGTCTAATTGGATTTCATTGCTATCTGAGTTCTTATCTCCTGGTTCTTCCCCTTGTCCACACCCCTACCCCACAATAACAGATGATCTCCAGGGATTTGAATACTGCAGAACAATTCAAATTAATGGAATAGATATTGCATGGTAATATACTTCATCATAAAAAAGGTAAGCAACCAGCTTATAGAAGCTTCCAAATCAAATGACTTATTTCTCTTCTCACAGCTAATCAACAAGGGCTCAAGAGACAGTTATTTGTTGATCTTTGAGTGTAGGGTGATGTCCTATCTGACCCTTTCAATTCAAACATCTACCAAAAGACCTGAGAAGTTCTTGTATTTCTGGGACTTTTCTTTGTTTAAAAAAAAAAGTGCAGGAAGATATTCAGTGGAATAAAAGAGAAGCATCGAC
>NW_012115167.1:3920974-3923426 GCF_000951035.1 Colobus angolensis palliatus
TTGACTAGCTACATATACATTTTCTTTGTTTAAAAAAAAAAGTGCAGGAAGATATTCAGTGGAATAAAAGAGAAGCATCGACGTTTCCATTGGTAATCTGGTCCGTGTATTCCCTGCTACTGAGCATTTTCAGAAGGCCTGACTGTCTGGGTTAATTGTTTAATGCTTTTAGTTAGAATTAAACTTTGCACCTGCTCTGACAGTGATAAATTAAATGTGCTCCTTTTCCAATACTGTTGCCCTCTTTAAGTAGAGACCAAGAAGTGTATCTCCCTTCTTCCCCTGCGTTTGAGGAATCTCTGCTACACTGGAGTGTAAACCAGCATAATTTGTCACCAGAGCTAGCGCCAATTAAATTGATTGCGTTGGACTGAACTCTAGGACCCCTAATGCAAGCACTAAGGGAAAAATGGGCTCTTTTCTGCCTATTCCCCCATGTGGCACTTAGGCATAGCTCAACAGTGGAAGGCTTTCAAGGTTCAAAAGGGTTTTATTTTCAAAAGAAATGGGCATTGATCAGCTGCATTTAAAGGCAAAGATAATTCCAGAGCTTGAAGGCTGGATTTGTGTTTAAGGTCTAAATCTCTTTCTTTAACCTTGGGGGGCCAGTATAACATAAAAGCAACAAAGAGATTAAGATTACAAAGGGTTTGCAAGTGTAAATGATGCGGTGGTATTCTCCAAACATAACACAGTCCCCATTCACAAGCCCAGGCACAGAACAGCATTTGATCTGTTAGTTTTACACCTGTAAAAACAACTTGTGATTATTTGTCACTCAGCAAACCGTTTTGGGCAAGAGGGGAGAAAAAAAGGAAAGTGGAGGAGGAGCGAACTTGCTCATACCACAGAGTTCAAATGCCTTCCCCCAAACCAACTGAAAAGTAAACATGGTAAAGGTCAGCGTGGCAGAGACAATCAGAAAATCCCCGCTCTTTGTGAGCGTAGCACACACCACACAGGAATACGAGAAGTGGGACACTGTTCCAAACCTCAGTTGTTTCCCTCATTATCCCGGCCCCTGATGCTTGGGTCTGTTATGCCACATCCTTCCAAGGGAGGTTGTAAACAAGCTGTAAGCTAATTTCAGCCCCTTCTTGTTCCTTTATTTATGGGCTACCAACTATGTGTTCCTCCCTCTTGCCTTTTAGTTCATTTTCCCACAATCGGTCCTGTAGAATAGCACCATTTGAATAATCTCACATATAAATCAAGTCTACTAAGTTAGTGACCCGGACTTCACATTAGTTGATTCTATCACCGCACATGGTGAAACCAATGCAAGTGCGCCAGTTCTCTCAAGTTCATATTTCCTTCTTCATCTATTCTTTCATAACGTGTATCTCCCTCAGCAACACAGATCTTCTCACATTCACTGTGTCCCCTAGTTCTTCTTTTCACAAACTGAGCCTTCTCAGGGACCCCAATCTTTCATTGCTAAACCAGGTGGCAACAATGGAAGCTTCTACTTTAGAGAAAGGAGAAAGGAATTGATGGTCATGGAGGTTTCCAAAGCCAGGTTACACATCTGAGAACTCTGAGAAGGTTGACAGTTTGGTATGAATACAGGTAGTTAAGAATTCAGGGCTCCTTTAAACTCATAGTCTTTAAAAGCAAACAAATAAGAGTTCATCATTTATTTAGGAGAGAAGATATGCACCAATCAGAAGGAAATAGGAAGGGATGATTCAGGTAGCAGTTCCCTATCTCCCTAGCTTCTTGAGCAGTTCAACTCTGGTCCTAAACTTGCATACTGTACCCAAAAAACAAAAGACCTATAAGGTAGTAATTACTTGTAGTAATTACTGAGTATAATTTTTGACAGTCTCATTCTCCTTCCAAGAATTTGCTCATATTTCTTCCAACCCTATTATTGCATAATCTCATCTGATAATTCTCCATTTTTAAAAAGTCCTATCTTGTTACATTTTCAAGAATGCTTTGCTATGCCAGTGATGTATTAGAGTCTTCTATTAGTTTTCTATACTATGTAATAAATTGTGATAAACATCGTGGTTCAAAACAATACCCCTTTGTTATCTCACAGTTTCTGTACAACAGAATTTGAGTACAGGTTAGCTAAGTCCTCTGCTCAGGGTCTCATCAGACTGAAATCAAGCCTTCAGCAGGACTGCAATTTTGTCCAAGCCTCGAGGTCCTCTTTCAAGCTCACTAGTTACTGGCAGGATTCACTTATTTCAGTTTCTGGTTTCTTACTGACTGTTGGATTGGTCTCACTCTCAGCTACCAGAGCCACCCCCCTATTCTTGCTCTGTGCCCTTTTCATAGGCAGTTCGCTGTGCTGTTTTCTTCCTGAAAACAATAAGAGAATCTCTCTGACTCCTTTTAAGAGTCTGTCTGGGCCGGGTGCGGTGGCTCAAGCCTGTAATCCCAGCACTTTGGGAGGCCGAGACGGGCGGATCACGAGGTCAGGAGATCGAGACCATCCTGG
>NW_012115167.1:3928042-3928321 GCF_000951035.1 Colobus angolensis palliatus
TTTTTATTGCATCTATTTGATTCTCCTCTCTTTTCTTCTTTATTAGCCTTGCTAGCAGTCTATCGATCTTGTTGATTTTTTCAAAAAACCAGCTCCTGGATTCATTGATTTTTTGAAGGGTTTTTTGTGTCTCTATCTCCTTCAGTTCTGCTCTAATCTTAGTTATTTCTTGCCTTCTGCTAGGTTTTGAATTTGTTTGCTTGCTTCTCTAGTTTTTAATTGTGATGTTAGGGTGTCAATTTTAGATCTTTCCTACTTTCTCTTGTGGGCATTTAGTGC
>NW_012115167.1:3933877-3940519 GCF_000951035.1 Colobus angolensis palliatus
TTTGTTTTCCATTTGCTTCGTAGATCTTCCTCCATCCCTTTATTTTGAGCCTATGTGTGTCTCTGTACGTGAGATGGGTCGCCTGAATACAGCACACTGTTGGGTCTTGACTCATTATCCAGTTTGCCAGTCTGTGTCTTTTAATTGTGGCATTTAGCACATTTACATTTAAGGTTAATATTGTTATGTATGAATTTGATCCTGTCATTATGATGTTAGCTGGTTATTTTGCCCATTAGTTGATGCAGTTTCTTCCTAGCATCAATGGTCTTTACAATTTGGCATGTTTTTGCAGTGGCTGGTACCAGTTATTCCTTTCCATGTTTAGTGCTTCCTTCAGGAGCTCCAGTAAGGCAGGCCTAGTGGTCACAAAACCCCTCAGCATTTGCTTGTCTATAAAGGATATTTTTTCTCCTTCACTTATGAAGCATAGTTTGGCTGTATATAAAATTCCGGGTTGAAAATTCTTTACTTTAAGAATGTTAAATATTGGCCCCCACTCTCTTCTGGCTTGTAGAGTTTCTGCCAGAGAAATCCGCTGTTAGTTTGATGGGCTTCCCTTTGTGGGTAACCCGACCTTTCTCTCTGGCTGCCCTTAACATTTTTTCCTTCATTTCAACCTTGGTGAATCTGACAATTATGTGTCTTGGGTTGCTCTTCTTGAGGAGTATCTTTGTGGCATTCTCTGTATTTCCTGAATTTGAATATTGGCCTGCTTTGCTAGGTTGGGGAAGTTCTCCTGGATAATATCTTGAACAGTGTTTTCCAACTTTCAGGTACACCAATCAAACATAGATTTGGTCTTTTCACATAGTCCCATATTTCTTGGAGGCTTTTTTCATTTCTTTATACTCTTTTTTCTCTAAACTTGTCTTCTCATTTCATTAATTTGACCTTCAATCACTGATACCCTTTCTTCCACTTGATCGAATAGGCTACTGAAGCTTGTGCATGCGTCACATAGTTCTCATGCCACGGTTTTCAGCTCCATCAGGTCATTTAAGGTATTCTCTACACTGTTTATTCTAGTTAGCCATTTGTCCGTTTTTTCAAGGTTTTTAGCTTCCTTGCGATGGGTTCAAACATCCTCCTTTAGCTCCGAGGTTTGTTATTACCGACCTTCTGAAGCCTATTTCTGTCAACTCATCAAAGTCATTCTCCGTCCAGCTTTGTTCCATTGCTGGTGAGGAGCTGCGATCCTTTGGAGGAGAAGAGGTGCTCTGGTTTTTAGAATTTTCAGCTTTTCTTCTCTGGTTTCTCCCCATCTTTGTGGTTTCATCTACCTTTGATCTTTGATGATGGTGATCTACAGATGGCGTTTCGGTGTGGATGTCTTTTTTGTTGATGTTGATACTATTCCTTTCTGTTTGTTAGTTTTCCTTCTAACAGTCAGGTCCCTCAGTTGCAGGTCTGTTCGAGTTTGCTGGAGGTCCACTCCAGACCCTGTTTGCCTGGGTATCACCAGCAGAGGCTGCAGAACAGCATATATTACTGCCTGATCCTTCCTCTGGAAGCTTCATCTCAGAGGGGCACCTGGCTGTGTGAGGTGTCAGTCGGCCCCTACTGGGAGGTGTCTCCCAGTTAGGCTACACAGGGGTCAGAGAACCACTTGGGGAGGCAGCGTGTCCATTATCAGAGTTCAAACATCATGCTGGGAGAACCTGCTCTCTTCAGAGCTGCCAGACAGGGACTTTTAAGTCTGCAGAGGTTTCTGCTGCCTTTTTTTCAGCTATGCTCTTCCCCCAGAGGTGGATTCTACAGAGGCAGGCAGGCCTTGTTGAGTTGCAATGGGCTTCATGCAGTTCAAGCTTCCAGGCAGCTTTGTTTACCTATTCAAGCCTCAGCAATGGCAGATGCCCCTCTCTCAGCCAGGCTGCCACCTGGCAGTTCGATCTCGGACTGCTGTGCTAGCAGTGAGCAAGCCTCCGTGGGTGTGGGACCTGCTGAGTCCAGCACGGGATATAATCCCCTGGTGTGCCATTTGCTAAAACCATTGGAAAAGCACACTATTTGGGAAAAAGTGCCCCGATTTTCCAGGTATCATCTGTCATGGCTTCCCTTGGCTAGGAAAGGGAAATCCCCTGACCCCTTGTGCTTCCCAAGGGAGGTGATACCCCACCCCGCTTTGGCTTGCCCTCCATGGGCTGCACCCACTGTCCAACCAGTCCCAGTGAGATGAACCAGGTACCTCAGTTGGAAATGCAGAAATCACCTGTCTTCTGCGTCAATCATGTTGGGAGCTGCAGACCAGAGCTGTTCCTATTCAGCCATCTTGGAACCCCCTTCCCAAATCTTTCCCATTGTTAAGGCTCCAAGGCAAACCCTACCTCCTCCAGGAAGGCTGCTCTGATAGTCTCCACGACCTAACCCTGGACTACTAACACCGTCTCACCTGGTTCTTGGGTTCTTCCAGATAAGTAATGCTTTCTCTCTAGCTCCATTCCTAGTCCCTAAAAGGTGGGGCCCGTTACATATTCCTGTTGCTAAATTCTCATTTGTTGCTTAACTGCTTCAGCCTGCCATAGTCAGATTAGGCATTTTAGAGAAGTGAATAAACAGTGTGGGACCAGGAATGTGTCAAAGCAATTGGCAAAGCTGAAGTCCAGCACCACGAAACCCCAGCCTTTTATTTCAAACCATCAAGCATTTATACGATGCCTACACCAGGAAAATACAGTAAAAAGTGATAATGGAGCTTACAGCTTAACAGTGGTGCAGACAGACAGGTAGGCAATCAACTAAAGTGCCTGGCAGAAAGGAATGAGGGCTAACTCAGGTATGAAATACAGGTTGTGGAGATAGGAAAGGGTGATGAAGAAAGGGTAAGAGAGGGCTTCACTGTGAAAGTAGCATCTGAGTTGAGCTATGAAAATCAGTGAGGATGTCACCAGCAAAAGACTTTGAGGCATGTCGTTAGCTCCATTTACAAGACTCCTTTCAGATTCCCTGGGGCAGCAGGATTAGGAGCAACAGAGATTACAGCAGGAGATCACAGGCAGTCCAGAAGTACCTGCCCCGCTTGGCTTCAAGACCTCTGCCAATTTCTAGGCTGGAAAGAGGGGTGAGCAGCCAGAGGTCAGAGGTTTATCCCAGAGGCCTGCTGCCTAGGTCATTCTGGTGGTCAGCTCCAAGTTGCAATGGAAGAGGCCTCACCCCTGGCTCCCCGGGGGCATGGAAAACCAACTGTAATCAGGTTGCTATTTTCCAGAGGGTAGATTGTATCAACTAGCAGCCCTAATCTGTGAATGTCTGGAATAGGAATGAGTGGATTAGCATTTCAAACCTTCTTGGATCAGGTCAAAGTCTTGTTGGGGCCAGTGCTCAGAGCCAGGTTGAATCTGCCCCCAGGAAGGCTTGTATTTTTACATTGTTTGGTCAGTGGGAGGGAGGTCTGTCTTCCCTTAATTGACAGTTTGTCTGGTTGCAAGACAATTTCACATTTCTCCTGGGGCTCAGGAAACCCCAGAGAGCCAGGGAGAAGAACCTATTCACTGAATTTTGGTCCACATGGACCCCCTTGCAGGGGTAAAGCCCATGACGCCAGGAACCTCAGACTCCCCACAAGTCCTCTGATCAGTTTTTTGAAGGTAAAGTCTGTTCGATTAAAGATTATTCCACACAAAGTTGCCAAGAACCAGCTGGAGGGATTTGCACACCTCACTTCCAACCCAGCAGAGGAATGCTGCATAACAGGATGCAATCCTATCTTTCTCTTACAACCCAGAAGCCTGTGCTAAGGGTCTCTTCAGTCATTACCAGCTACTCCCTTTGGGCTCTTCATGGCCAAAAGCTTAAGATTTCTGATGTGCTTATGAGTGTGAATTATAACTCCTTCCCACACCTATCTTCCTTCCTCTCCCCACAGAGGGCAGATGAATTATACCCATATGAGAGATGAGAAGACTGAGAGTAGAGACAGATCAAATGTTCTGGCTCATTCTAGATTCACCTTCTCTAATCAGAGCTCTCATTTCCCAGAGCCAGCATGCAAGTCACACGAAGATTGGAGTGTGTGCTGCAGGAGAGCACGTGTTCCCAAGAGACTTGTTGGGAGGACCGTGTATAAATCTTACCAATACAGACTCCCTTCTTAAAAATAACATCTTTTGTTTCTCACTGATATAAAAGTATTAAATCTCCATTGAAAAAAAAAAGGAAAATATAGAAAAGAAGAAAATAAAGATCACTCCACAATTCAATACCCAGCAACAACAATTGTTAACATTTGGTATCCTTCAAATATTTTTGGTATGCATGAATTTCTTTTCTCCAAACTAAAGTTACACTTCAATATACTTGAGCATTCTGTTGCTTTACACATAACAGTCTCTTGCATGTCTCTGTGTTGATAACTATTATTCTACTACGGCATTTTAAATAACTGCATGATCATGCACTGCGGGGATGTGCCGTAATTTATCTTACCAATCCCCACTTTTGGACATTTGAGTTGCTTCCAAACATTCTCAAATATAGATAAGGCTGTGGTGGAAATACCAGCTATATTAAGGAAAGATGATACAATACGGTAAAAGCCCCAGGCCGGGTTTCATCTCTATAATTAATCTTTTGGTTTTTTTTATATGTAGTCTCACTCTGTCCCCCAGGCTGGAGTGCAGTGGCACAATTCCAGCTCACTGCAACCTCCACCTCCTGGGTTCAAGCTATTCTCCTGCCTCAGCCTCCCAAATAGCTGGGACTACAGGCATGTGCCACTGTGCCCAGCTAATTTTTGCATTTTTAGTAGAGACAGGGTCTTACCATGTTGGCCAGACTGGTCTGGAACTCCTTACCTAGGATGATTGGCCTGCCTCAGCCTCCCAAAGTGCTGGGATTACAGGCGTGAGCCACCATGCCCAGCAGATTAATCTATTTTTTTATGGAAAGGGTACTCAAGTGAGGCTTGGTATCTCCTTCCCTGGATCCTTTTATAAACAGGACATATGGTCAGCACATTCTGATGGTACAGGTGGCCTCAGAAAGGGGAACACTAAACTAAGAGTTGGGAATGCCAATTCTATTACCAACTCATAATTCACTCTGTGACCTTGAACAAGTCACTTTACCTCTCTGAACACACTTTCCCCATCCATAAAATAAAGGGATTGGGTTAGATGACTTTAGTATTCTTTCCAGCCCTAACACCATGTTCTACAATATTTTTAGAAAGACAACACTCAAAGCCAACTTAGTGAATTTTATAGGACTATCTATTATCAAAGGTCTTTTGTGCAATCTTTTGTGTGAGTCAGAAGAGCAGTTCTCAGCCTGAGTTAGAATTCAGCTGTGTGTCCCTACCAAAAACGACGCACACCACAGGCAAATTGTTCCTCACAATCATTTATGATTTGAAAATAATCGATTTTGTTTTAATAATTGAGATTCAAGATTTCCCCCATGATAAGGTCCCTATCACTCCCACTCTGGCTGCTCCTGAGAGAGCAAGGGAACTGAGTGGATTCTCAGAAAGGCACAGCACTTGGCATATATATTATTGGGTGGACTCCTTAGGACTGAGTCCTTGTGGTTTCCAAAGAGCCATAAAAGGATATTACTGCTCCTGCCCACTCCCTTCACCCTCATTCCCAGGGGAAAGCAGACCAATTGCATCCATCTGAGAGATGAGGAGCCTGAAATACAAATGTTTCTTCTCTAGACAACAATAAAAGAGACTCTCACGGTTCAGGCTCCTGCACCTAAGCCTGCAGCACTCGTTTAATGTCAGCCCTTTGCTGCCTGATCTGGGCGTGCCCGTGGCAGTACCTTGCATGACACTGGGGAAACTGGTGGTCACATCCACTGGGCAACAGGATCACCACTACCCTGTGAGAATGGGGCTCCTCAGGGGAGCTGGGGAGTAGACGGGACCCCATGGGAAAACAGGGTGTGGACCAGCAGAGAGGAGAAGGGAAAAGAAATTCCCTGCAGGGTGAGCCAAAACCTCTGGGATCTGCGTTCCTTCCCCATGGGCTCTCAGCCAGTGCCATGCAGCCCTTGTTGGGCAGCCTGGGTTTCAGGGGCTGTCTGTGGCTCTGCCTCCATTTTCTCAGGCAACTAGTGATAAAGTGACCACTTGGCTGACATTCAAACTTGTCTCTGCTTACAGCACCTACGTTCACTGTGCCAGAGGAGGGGGTCATCTCCATGAAGCTCTAGTAGGCTCTGTGCCTGAGGGGCTCCCACCCTGTCTTTGAAATATGCAAGGGACACTAAGGCCAACATGGAGCTCATCTTCACTCCTGTGTCAGGAAACTATTCTTGAAGGGTACAGCCTCTGGTGAATCATCCCCTCCAAGCCAGTGAGTACAGAGTGTAGTTTATCCCTAGCTGAGAATGCAATACAGAACAAACTAAGAGAGTTGGCAGTAACAACCAAGAGCAAGAAAAGTCCTCCAGTGCAGAATGACACAGACTGACTCAAACACTCAAAATTACTACCGGGGCCATATTCCCAGAGGGAGCTCAGCTTAGGAGGGAGAAAAATTCAATCAATCCCAAAGTAGCCATAAATAGATGGATATATATCCAGATATATGTGTGTGTGTGATTGTGTGTGTGTGTGTGTGTGTGTGTGTGTGTGTGTATCTGGAGAGAGAGAAAGAGAGAAAGAGAGAAAGAGAGAGAGAGAGAGAGAGAGAGAGA
>NW_012115167.1:3940569-3953037 GCF_000951035.1 Colobus angolensis palliatus
GGAGAGAGAGAGAGAGAGAGAGAGAGAGAGAGAGAGAGAGAGAGAGATTGAGAGAGAGTGAGAGTAGTGGGCAGGGAAAAACAACAAGATTTTTCTGTCCAGGGACTGCCCCCTCATTCAAAGCCCAACGGTGGCTGGCGAGTCCAGAGACCTGAGATTCTGTAAGGCTACATTCCTCCTCCCTGTCGTCCTCCCCAGCTCCTCCTCCTTCCCTTTCCTCTCCCCTCCCCTTCCTTCCCCCTCCTTCTCCTACTCCCTCCCCCTCATCCTCTCCCCACTCCTCCTCCAGAAGCTGGGTGGCCCCAGGAAGTTCCCTGATCCTTTCTGAGGGACCTGGATACTTGAGAAGTAACTCATGGTTGGCCAGCCAAAGATTAGGAAGACTTTGAGGCAACTATCAGAGGAAGTTAGATCAGTCCCAGCTTTCCACCCCACTGGCCCAGGTCCTGGGGAGACAAGGTGTGGATGGGAGCACAGAAGACTGGGCTCTTGTTGAACTTCTAGCAGGAACCTGCTGTGGGACTTGGGGACCAGGGGGCTTCAGCCAACTCAGTCCTCTTGCCTTTCAGTCTGGGGATTTTAATACATGCCCAGCCCCTCTTGCCATGTTCTCATGAGGCTGTGTGGGAATAGCTCCAGTTCAGCCAGCATGGAGGCTCCTTCCATGGGATGCTCCTGGAGTACAGACATGGGAACAGTAGGGTCCCCATCTGGCATTCCAATAGAGCTAACCCTTGTGTTACAATGTAGGGCAACAAGCTTTTGCATCTGCAAAAGCACGAAAGGATACCAATGAGGGAAAAAAAGAAAAAGACAAAATGCCTATGTACAAGGAACATAGATGTATTGAGGCACAGGCTTCATACTGGGGAGGCCAAACAAGGCTCTGTGGGAGAGCAAGACCTGGACTGGCTGCAGGTGGAACATGGAGGGGCATTCCAGCTAGAAGGAAATGTGTCTGTGAAAGCACAAATATGGCGTCTGTGGAGAATTGAAATCCATTTTCCCAACAGTACCTCCCAGTCCTCAGTGTTTCACGGGCTCAAAGGGTTCTCACATTTTCCATTTTAGTCTTCAAAATTCTGTGAAGTAAATGATTCCTCATTTCGCAGGAATTGAACTTATCAAAACTTAAACATTCATTGAGCACCAACTACATGCCAGGCAGAAGAGCATAGTGGTCAGTACCTCATTCACCAACCACATTGCCCAGCTCCTCATTCACTAGCTACGTGACTGAGGCAAGGCATTTACCCCCCAGGGCCTCATGTTTTGCATATGCAAAATGAAAACTGTAATTGTCTGACCTCATTGGATTGTTCTGAGAATTAATTGAGATAACCAAGAGATAATGCAGAGAATTAAATGAAAGCGTATAGTGTTCAGCCTGGTGTCCAGTACATACTAAACAACTGCTCAATTAACGTTGGTGAGATAATTAGCACACAGTAGTTGAGTATAAGACCTGCTAGCTGCTGTGTGATCTTGGGCAATTTTGTGTGATCTAATGTCCTTGGTCTTTCTGAACTTCAGTTTTCCTGTCTGTTGAACAACCGGGTTGGATTAGGTCATCTCTGAATTTCCCATTAACGCTAACATTCTATAATTCTAAACAGATCAAAGCCTGTTATAAAGCATCTCAAATATAATCCTTCAGCAAAATATTTCTGAACACTCTCAACCTGCCCAGCACTGTCCTGGAAACAGAGAAATTCCCTCAAGGACCGCAGAGTTTGAAGGGGTAAATAGACATGCCGGTGGATATTATATTGGAATAGAATGTGTATCTATGGAGGTCACATAGTGAGTTATGTAATGGGGCAGAGCTTGCCCCAAGCTTCCATGGTTCTCCAAGCAGTGTACCTGAGACAGCAAAATCAGCATCGCCTGGGAGCTTGTTACAGATGCGGATCACCAGGTCCACCTCAGGCCTATGGAATCAGAAAGTCTGAAAGTGGGGCCTAGAAATCTGAGTTTTAACCATCTAGGCAACTTGGACACAAGCTAAAGTTTGAGAACTGCTGCTCTAGAACAACAGAGGAAGTCTCTGTGGCTAGGAGTCTGCCCTTGCTATCACTCAGCTTTCCCCATCTCAAATCATGAAAATCTAAGCAGAGGCAACATGGGGAACTTCCCCCAGCCTCCCTACCATGCCCCGTTTCCTTGCTTTTGGTCTCAAGAGTGACCAGTTATAAACCATCAGTCAGAGGCTGAGGCCAAGTAGAACTCAAGTAGAGTGCCCTTTCTGCATTCTCACCCTCCATCCCTTACCAGGTTGTTCCCAAGGCCAGACAATGCTGCATCCAAAAAACATTACTCTGCAGCTCCACAGAAAGGGTCTGAAAACCACATGAATTGTTGAGGGGACCAGAGGAAATGTGAGGCTGCCTTGAGGGAGAGTCCTGGAAAGAAGGGAGTGATTGTGAGGAGCTAACAGGAGGCCCCACGTCCCCAACTTCAGGTGTTTGTTGTCTCCCAGATTCACACCTCAACAGCCAGGCAGTCTCAGGCCCCCAGCCCTGGGCCTCCACCCTGGCTCCTGGAAATATCAGCTTAAGAAGGCTGCCCTATCACCCTCCTTCATTCCATCCTCAGCGGTCTCCTTTGTGGGTAACTAGAAGGAACAAAGCAAAAGTGTGTGTTTGGGTTTTGTTTAAGATTGGGCAGGGCATGTTTTTTTCTAACTTAGGATAATCTTTTCTACATCTGAATAGATTTCCAACAGGCCGCAAGCCCTATCAGGAAAATAGAACAATCACAAGGATCCTGGGCCCAGACAATATCCTACGCAGGCCAGGCACACTGTGGCAGAATGAAAGTGCTCTAGAGGTCTTCAAAGTGAAACCTTCTTCCTTCATCCCAACTCTCAGATTCTCCTGCTAATTCATTTCTTGCTTCTTCTATTTCACAGCCTTCAAGGAAAGCCAGCGAGCCCATTTCAGGCCCTTTTCTGGGCACAAGGCAGCCCCCTGGCTGATGGTTCCACACAGTGGGCTCAGGTACTTTCATACTGAGGCCAGGATCACCTCCCTGCCTTCCCAGCACAGCCTGACTTTCAGGAACTTCTAAACATGGTGCTGTGGGAACCCATGGACCCTGCCACTCTTACCTACCTGCACCTTTCGTTCCCCTCATCTACAATTCAGGAGAAAAGACAGAGAGTAGGAAAGATAACCAAAGAGTGAATACTGAGATGACAAAGTATTAGTAAACAAATAGAAAGAACACTTGGGGATTCAGGACTGGGAGAGGGTACCAGGTGAGAAAAGAGCCTCAATTTGGCTTCCTATGCTCTGACCAAATGGCATGGCATCACATTTTCTTTCTGAAAAGTTGATGAGTCTGTCTTTGGATTTATAGACAAAATGGTTGTTAATACAGAAAAATAGTCAATGCAAGATTTCCCACCACCCATTGGTGGGAAATTTTACCTTCAACGTTTTACCTTTCCTCTATCCCCTGGACAGCTGTTGGATGAGCTGATCTCAACCTCTAGAGAGTAAAAGTAGGCAAGGACTTTAGACCAGACTAAATGATCAGCTTAGGCCATTAATAACTCATTACTCCAGCCAAACAGACTGTTAAAGCCACTTTTCTATCACCTCTTATCTGATGTCATTTTAATTCACTTCGAATGTTTAAAGACATTTGTGCTAAAAATATGACCATCCAGCCATCTTCCATAGCAAAGACAAGGTCTTCCCCACAGACAATTAAGGAATGAAATTGCTGTTTACTAACATTATGCTCTAAATGTGAGCTATCTAGGTTGGTGAAAAAGTCATTGCAGGTTTTGCCATTGAAAATAATAGCAAAAACCGCAATTACTTTTGCATCAACCTAATGTTTCTGATAGAGTTTATAAACTTGGAAGGGTAGGTGGCTATGGAGGTTCGAAAATTATCTCAGCCTCATTGACATAATACTATTACCTTGATGTTTTACATTTTCAAAAGAAAATTTGTTCCTGAGTTCTTTTCTCTTCCTCCTTTTCCTCCTCCTTTTTCTCTTTTTCCCTCCCTTTCACCATTCCTCCCTTTATTCATATTCTCCCTTTCATATCTCCTTTCTCAAACTAAAGTGATATATGACTTTGGCTAGGAAGAGTGATTACACACAGATTCAAGTGGATGAACTTTTATGCATTCCTTTCTCTTAAAAAAAAAAAATTCCCTAGGATAGAAGAGCTAATAAAGTCCTATATCGTTGATGATAGTGATGCAGCGGCACAAACAAATTATAGTGTTCAGAAAGTTTGAGAGACTAAAGAAATGCACAACGTGTAACACCAAATTTGCCTGTCAAGGGTTTTTTTTTTTATTATTATTACTGCTTGTTTCATTTTATTATATTCTTAAAGCTGATGTTTGCAGTGATTTGCTTCACTATAGGAAATTCCAGATTCAAGAATACTGATTTACAACTTCAATCATCACCTGACAAATACAGCCCTTGCTAAGTGAGAGCTGATCCATAACAGGTATTTCAAATTTTCGTAAGTCACAACATATCAACCCTAAAGTGAAGAGTTTCATTCACAGGGAACAATTTTCTGAAATCAGCAAATATTTTCTATAAAGAAAGAAAAAGTAAAGAATAAAGGGCAAAAAAACCCTCCTCTCAAGATAACTTTATTCCTGAATATAAGAATCCATATGCTGAAATATGGCGAGCTCTGTGGATTTTATTATTTTTATTATACCTCTCTCCCACACCCCAGGTTTAACTCTTGTCTTCCTCTGCCCAAGTAGCTTTCCAGAAACTGACGCAGATGGGCTAGTAGCCTTAATAGAACACCCAGAGTTAACCTGTAAGTCCCACTGCTTCTGCCAAGAGCTGTTGGCTGCTTACTGTCACAAAATATTGTGTCTGAGCCACTCTGACATCCTTCTTCAAGTTTTCATAGAACATGAGACCATTTCGGCATTGAATCATTGCCTCTGATCTATTGTGTATGTGAAAAAAAAAAAAAAAAAAAAAAAAAAAAAAAAATACTGTTGCTGCTGCCAAAACTGTTAATCCCTAGTCTGATATAGAAGTATAAAGATTAGAAATGCCACCCTTTTAGTAAAAGTTCTTTCTTCTCTATAACTCTTTCTACTATTTGGTTTTGGAAAATACATAATATTTTTAATTCTCCCAAAAAAATGAATTGTGTCTGGAAAATTTATGCAGTTACTAGTGAAACCAAAATGTCTAGATAATTTCTAGATTAATCAGAAAAATGAGACTGAAAATTTGAATAATATAAAATTTATTTCAAAGATACTTGCCAAATTATTCATTTTTAGTATACTTAATATATTTTCTTTTCGAAAATATCTTTTAAAAATAAGTTATTCTGCAAAAGTGAAGCCTTTTAGCATTACTAGACTGGCTCACCAATTTCTTTACAAAAACTCAAATAACAAACTTGGGAAATTTTCAGGCTAGGGCTATGGCTTCTAATTTGTCTAGAGGAACAAATATTTCTTCAATGCAAACTTATCAAAAGACCAATATACAAAATTTGAAAACCATCGAGGTTTCTGTGCCCTCAAATTACTTTGGGGGAAAAATAATCCATGGTGCTCCATATCATGTGTTAAAGAGCAGCACCTAATGGTAGAATTAGGTATTGCAGGCCAGCTCTCTTAGGCATTGGAAATATGCCTGGCAAAAGAACCCTAAGAGGTGAGGACATTCTCCAGAGTAAAACGTATTCCTTCGTCTAGAATAGGTAGAGATAAAGGAGGCAATGATAGAAAAGTGTTGCCAAGAATCTTGTCGCTCTACAGTAATTGCAAAAGTATACTTAATATATCTTGAGGAACCCACAGACCTGGCTACTAAATTAGCATTGTTTTCATATAGTATTTTCAACTCATGACTTGGTAACTTTTAGGAATATCCAAGTAACTTTTTATAGAATCAGCTGGAAAAATCAGATTTGACATAAAGCCAATTTTATTAAACAACAATGATTTTGTAAAGTAAAATATAATGATATCATCAATTACTCCTGAAAATAGTGGGATAGGACAAGGACAGTGCAAAATTACACATAATCTATTTTATTTCTATTTGGCTTTGAAATGAAAAGCACAATTCTACTGCACAAAGAAACTGTCAAACCCATAAAATGTAGTGATAAAAATCAGTAAGATCATTTAGACTCAAAAAAATCATTTGACTGCCTTTATTTTTTTAAAGGGCTTTGTCAACCCTTACTAACACATATAGTCGACACAAACAAACCATTTTAAATAAAGAGGACTGTTTAATGAGTGGCACTTTTGTTACTCACCTACTGCTTGATTTGTAATATAGAATTTAAGTAGCCAAATTGCCAGTCAAAATGTTGAGAGTCATTTTTGAATATAAACAAAGATAGGGAGCATATCTGAGAATGCTGCCACTCTGACTCCATGCCCAGCCTCTCTTCTGAATTAGTTTGAATGCTGGCAAAAGTAAAGAACATTAGTTTGAATGCTGAGCAGGAGTAAAGAGAAGAGAACTCTAACCTCCATGAATAAGCACCAGTAGATTAAAAAGAGCTAAACACAGTGGCTTTATAGAGTCAACAGAACACATACTGAAACTAAACCTTTTTCACCTTCAAAACAGAGCTTTATTTCTCCTATCATGATGTTAAATTTAGAGTACTCCAAACCTGGTTTAGAGTGCTATTTTGTGAATGTTCAAAAAAAATGCATCTAGATGAGGGATAGTAAATAGATTGTATATTACTTACATGTTATTAGATTATAAATTACAACCACTGCTTAAAAGAACATACATTTACCATCTCACAGTTTCTGTGAATCAGGACAAGCATAGTTTACCTTAGCTGGATCCTCTGTAATGCTGCCATCAAAGGACTGTCAGGGCTAGGGTCTCATCTGAGGCTCAACTGGAGAAGGATTCACTTCCAAGTTCACACAGTTGTTAACAGCACTAAGTTCCTTGGACTGAACACTATGGAACTGAGGCCTCATCTGTTTGTCATCCAGATAGGTTCCTTGGCAACTGACCCTCTCCACAGGCAACTCTCAACATGGCAGCTTATTTCTTCAAAGTCAGCAAGAGAGAATGATGACAGACAGCTATCACAATCTTATGTAATGGAATCATGGACATGTAATTACACACCTTTGCTGTATTCTGTTAGTAGAAGAAAGTTCCAGATCACTTCCACTCTCAAGGGAAGAGGATTACTCAAAGGTGTGAAAAGTAAGAGGTGAGGATTATGGGGGGAAGCCTTGGAATATGTCTATGACAGGTTATTAGAAAGCTAGTGGCAAGTAGTTGGCAACAGCTACCTGCAATGTGAAGTCAGCAAAGATTCTGAACCTCAGCTCATTCATTCAACATCTGTTTTTTTTTAAACATGCACTGTTTCCTCAACAAATAAGAAGGATATAGTAGAGAACAACACAGATACAGACCTAACCATCACAGAGTTTGCATTCTAGTAAGCGGGGACAAAAATAAATTGTAACATCAGAGAGTTCATGAGGAGTTACAGAGAAACATCATCCTTTAGAATTAAAGAGATTTTGAAATCTGCTCACTCCGTGCCCTCATTACAGAAGCTGTGGTGGTATGAGTGGGATGGCCAACAAAGACTGCAGCAATTTCACCAGCTCCACTGCTACCAGTTATGAGCTTTGTAAACTTAGGTGAATTCATTCACCACTCTGAGCCTTAGTTTTTACAACTGTAAAATTATAAATGTAAAATTTATATATAATGTATATATATATACATGTATAAATATAAAATGTATAATTATAACTGTAAAATTATAAACTGTAAAATGGGGAGAAGGTTGGAATAAGTGGTGTCAATGGTTCTTTCCAGTTTTAATCTTTTATGGGTAGATTTTACATAAAACAGGAACCAATCTGTTAAATGGTTTTGGTCATAAGTTTTTAAGGAAATTTTTGTCAATTCTTATTATGTTCCTATTACATTCAAAACATTGAATGATGATCTTCAACAACTTACATTAAAAGGAAGTGTTTTCCTTACAGTTCCTCTCAGGTGAGTCTAATTTACCATCTTCAGTTAATACCAGGTAAGTTATTGATTTATCAGGGTACATTTCTATTCATTGTTATTTATATAGAGTTCTCCTCTTACCATTGATAATTTTGAGGACTCCTAATTTTGCCAATCTCTTGCTCTTTTGCAAACCCAAACCAATGACTCAGTGACAAAAGTCTGCCATGGGGAAGGAGGGCTGAGTCTCACATGGTATTTACCATTTTTCTTGTAGATGCTTCAACTTTCAGACCCTAACCACACTAATTGAGCAGAAGAAAGACCAACACCAAATCCAAGCAGAAAACTTAGCTGAGAAATTTACTTACAAATATCCATCTACACTACCTGAACTAGTGTAGACAGAACTCATCTAGCATCACCACCATCACAAAAGTAAACCACATCAAGGTATAAAATTTTCGCACCCCTATCAATGCGATCAGGATCCTAATGTTAACCTTGTTGTCCTCAATTGTAGTCAGTTAGCAAAGATCTTGCTTTAACTCTTTTATCTATGTCCTGCCATAATTTGATCCCCTATGTGAGCTTATACTAACAACCATACTAACGTAAGCCTGATGATCCACTAATTTTGCAGACAAGAGTTGAAAAGGAATCATTTCAAAGAGTCATGTCTGTTCACCTTCCCTTAGAAAATACTGACAAATAGCAATAGTGTTCAAATCAGAAAACATTAGATCCCCTGGCTATTTAAAAAATATCAGATAAGGACCTCCTCAAATCCTCAGCACAATTGGAGTGTGATGCATTTTTTTAAACTTTTTTTTAAATTCTTCAGTACTTTTTTTAATAGAAAAAAGTATTCGTGTTTAGAATATTAGTCTGGTTGGTTAATCAAGTCTCAAAATAAACACTGTTCCATTTGCCTACATGTTCTGAAAAACAGGTCTTTTATCCATTCTTTAGATGAGATTATTCTTCTTGCCTTTTCCTTTGTTTTCATTTAAACACTTGTTAGCTTTTCAGGCTTGCAAATCAGCAGGGATGAAAAATTTAAAACACGTTATGTCAGACCAGTACTAAAATCTAAATAAATTTTAGGTAATCTAGTAACATAAAACTCAGTAGTCCATTACTTATGAAATAAGCATAAAACGTACTCTAAAAATGTCATGTTTTCATATACAAAAATCTTATTAATATACTGTAGCTACAGATATTTTTTCATAATCATTCATTTATTTAATAAACTTTGAGTTTCCTCTGTACTAGATCCCAGGCTTGGTGTTGCAGATAAGACTGTCTCTATTCCTGCCTTCAAGAAGTTCACAATCCAGTATGATTGTTTCCAACACACACACATTTTTTTTTTTTTAATTATACTTTATGTTCTAGGGTACATGTGCACAACATGCAGGTTTGTTACATATGCATACATGTGCCATGTTGGTGTGCTGCACCCGTTAACTCGTCATTTACATTAGGTATATCTCCTAATGCTATCCCTCCCCCCTCCCCCCACCCCACAACAGGTCCCAGTCACACACACATTTTCAAATGAAGTGGATCCTCCAGCCTCCACCAAGCCTTCAGATGACTGCAGCCCTCACTAACATCTGACTCTAATCTCATGGAAGACCCTGAACCAGAGTACACAGACATTTTAAGAGTCAGTAAGTCACTGGCTTTTGAAGTAATTTATTATGCTGCAATAGATAATAATACAGAATGTGAGGTTTTTTAAATTTTTATTTATTTATTTATTTATTTATTGAGGTGGGGGTCTCACTCTGTCACCCAGGCTGGAGTGCAGTGGCACAATCTCAGCTCACTGCAGCCTCTGCCTCCCCGGCTCAAACCACTCTCCCGCCTTAGTCTATAGAATGTGAAAGTTCTGTGTAAATAACAAGTAGAAAAGTAAGTTGAAAAGAGTATCCTCTTTCAATCATTTATTAAACAATTATCCACAAACAGACCTCTTTATGCCCAGTTCAATGCTGAGCCTGTAGTCACAGTGATGAGCAAAACACAGACCTTGCCTTTATAGAGCTGACAATGTAGCCAGGAAAAGAGGCAACTAGGAACAAATCATTAAAATAATGTGTGAAAATTTCCATATTGAGGGAATGCAGTATACATTTGAATCTTATATCAAGGGCAACTAACCTATTTGAAGAGGTCAAGGAAGGTACCCTGGAGAAAAGAAATTTTGAAGCTAAGAGATTGCTGAGACGACCAGAGGTTAAAACAGACAAAGAGTTGCCTTTCTTCTTTAGTCAGCAAATTTGTAGTAAATGAGTTTGGCATTGAAAAGTTCAGAACTGCCATACCAACTTCCATTCATTCTTTCGGCCAAAATTTATTGAGAGCTTACTATGTGCCAGAAACTGTTGTAGTCTCTGGAGAGTCATTAGTGAACAAGGTAGACTAAAATTCCTGCCCTCATCATTGGGTGTTGAAGAAAGTAAGAAACTATCCTTAGAGGGGTAGTCGAGTAATAATAATTAGGAATATAGGCTGAGCACAGTGGCTCATGCCTGTAATCCGAGCACTTTGGGAGGCCGAGGCGGGAGGATCACAAGGTCAGGAGATGGAGACCATCCTGGCTAACACGGTGAAACAACGCATCTACTAAAAATACAAAAAATTAGCCAGGCATGGTGGCAGGCGCCTATAGTCCCAGTTACTTGGGAGGCTGAGGCAGAAGAATGATGTGAACCCGGGAGGCGGAGCTTGCAGTGAGCCAAGACTGTACCACTGCACTCTAGCCTGGTGACAGAGTGAGACTACATCTCAAATAATAATAATAATAATAAATATAAGTTTTGCACTCAGACCACCAGTTCAACTACACACTCTACATCTGACTGGCTTTGAAACCTTGGACAACATTTTTCACTGCTCCGTGCCTCGGTTTCCTTACACTCAATAGGTGTAATAATAGCACCTACCTCCTGGGTTGATGCAAGAAAATAAATAACCTAATACACATGGAGCCCTTGAACAATGTACAGCACACAGTAGGAGCTCAATAGACTTTAGCTCCTTTTGATTTCCTTGTGATCATGCTTATGAAACTCAGGGCTTCACCATCTTAACTTACTTTCTCCTGTTCCCAGTTGAAGAAAAGGCACAAGGTTAAATTTAAAATACACAAGATCCTCACAAAGTAGGTCATTTCTGTTTCAGCATAAGGTTGACATCCTGAGTAATTTATTGCCTGAATAATTCTGAAACACAGAAATGCAAATGTACAAGAGTTCTAACCATGTTGCAGATGGAACAATGCTTCTTATCCAAGAACTCATTTCATCTGTTAAACAACCTCTAAAACAGGCTCTTTCTATACAATACTGAAACAACCTGTTGAGAAATAAGAAATTTAGTACAGTGCAGTCCCAAAGAAACTGCCTTTATATTTAAACACAACCTTTAAGAATAGTTTTGCAAGGCCAGGCACAGTGGCTCACTCCTGTAATCCCAACACTTTGGGAGGCCAAGGCAGGTGGATCACCTGAGGTCAGGAGTTCAAGACCAGCCTAATCAATATGGTGAAACCCCCATCTGTACTGAAAAATACAAAAACTAGCCAGGCATGGTGGCATGTACCTGTAGTCCCAGTGACTCAGGAGGTAGAGACAGGAGAATTACTTGAATCTGGGATGTGGAGGTTGCAGTGAGCCGAGATTGTGCCACTGCACTCCAGCCTGGGCAACAGAGCAAGACTCCATCAAAAAAAAAAAAAAAAAAAAAAAAAAAAAAATACTGTTGCTGCTGCCAAAACTGTTAATCCCTAGTCTGATATAGAAGTATAAAGATTAGAAATGCCACCCTTTTAGTAAAAGTTCTTTCTTCTCTATAACTCTTTCTACTATTTGGTTTTGGAAAATACATAATATTTTTAATTCTCCCAAAAAAATGAATTGTGTCTGGAAAATTTATGCAGTTACTAGTGAAACCAAAATGTCTAGATAATTTCTAGATTAATCAGAAAAATGAGACTGAAAATTTGAATAATATAAAATTTATTTCAAAGATACTTGCCAAATTATTCATTTTTAGTATACTTAATATATTTTCTTTTCGAAAATATCTTTTAAAAATAAGTTATTCTGCAAAAGTGAAGCCTTTTAGCATTACTAGACTGGCTCACCAATTTCTTTACAAAAACTCAAATAACAAACTTGGGAAATTTTCAGGCTAGGGCTATGGCTTCTAATTTGTCTAGAGGAACAAATATTTCTTCAATGCAAACTTATCAAAAGACCAATATACAAAATTTGAAAACCATCGAGGTTTCTGTGCCCTCAAATTACTTTGGGGGAAAAATAATCCATGGTGCTCCATATCATGTGTTAAAGAGCAGCACCTAATGGTAGAATTAGGTATTGCAGGCCAGCTCTCTTAGGCATTGGAAATATGCCTGGCAAAAGAACCCTAAGAGGTGAGGACATTCTCCAGAGTAAAACGTATTCCTTC
>NW_012115167.1:3953087-3981567 GCF_000951035.1 Colobus angolensis palliatus
TATATATATATAGTTTTGCATTTGATCAAATATTTTAAATGAATAGAGACAAAAATAATAAAGTTGACTTTGAGAACAATAAACTCCAATTTCTTTCTTGTTTCCTTTATCACATTTGTTTCTCTCTGGTCAGTTTTGAATGGGAAAAGATGGCCAGGAATGGAGGGTTCCTCAAAAATGTTTCATCGCCGTGTATTTTACTAACAAAGATTTCATGTGTCTCAGGCCCCAGAGAGTAGCCATAGCTATAGCGCTTCAGTAAAAAGCACACAATCCTGAAATCGTAGACACTAAAGATGGAAAAGACCTTCGAGGTTATCCTGTCCACTCTCTCGTCAACTCAGTCCGGTTCCCCACAGCTTATTCTCAGGGGCTTTTCAGCAGCCAACTTGTAAATGATTCCAGCACCACCGGCCCTGCCACTGTCCCCCTGGGGAGACTACTCCGCTATCTAATAGACCTTTCTGTTAGGTAATTTTTTTTCCTTGATATTCAGACCAATTTTACCTTCTCTTAGTTTCATCCCATTATTCATTGACGTACCCCATTGGACCAAGCTAAGCATCCCTTCTCCTCTTTTAGTAAAGATACCTTGTCAGATTAATTATGGCATCAGCAGCTTCAGGGAGCCACATTCACAGGGTCCAGTACTATAGCATTTAGGGAGACAGATCCTGGCATGAATGCCTCACCTAGAAATTTACAGAAACAATGCCACTGACTGCAAGATCTTTTCTTCTTTGTCCCTCATTATCTATTTCCACAGCTTGCTCAGGGTTCATGTGGTAAGGGCAGCAGTGTTTGATACTTTCACTTTTCCCTAAAATCCTTTCCTTTCTCTGGCTTCCTTTTTCTGGCTCCAGGATGATGAGAAGGGGGCTCAAGAATGCCCCCCACCTTTAGATAGCAGTTTACCAGGCCACAGTCTTTTACATCCCAATAATGGATTCCAATATTCACTTTAGCCTTTAGCCCTGGGACATAACAGTCCTATTCTAACTCTTTAATTGTCTTGGATTTATAAAACTGAAGAGGACTTAGTTTCAACTTGGCTTTATTCATATTTGCAACTTAAGATGCCTGGTTTGTGTGTTGCTTTGTGGGAAGGCAGTTAACCCTAAGTGTGTGCATACGTGTGCATGTGTGTGTCTTTGTAAAATCACTTTGTGGTATACAAATTTTGTCATTGTTCCTTAGGTGTAAAAAGTAGTGACTATCAAACATATTTTTGCCATAGGCTAAAAAAATAGATTTTACATCACAATTCAATACATTATATTTGTGTGTATATACATATGGATATATAAAATGTATACATATATAGAGAACTAAAATAAAATTTCAAGAAACAATATTTATCCTCACCATGTGTGATACACTCTATTTCCTATTCTCATCCTTTTCAGTTATTTTTAAATGCTGGCTCAACCCATTAAGGTGATTTTACAACGCAGACCAGCAGTTTGGAAAGCCTGTGGAGAGGTCCCACCTCCACCTCTGATCCTAGAAGCAGCTGGTGTTCAGTGCAGCCTCTGCCTTTCCTCCCATCCTCACTGCGACCGGTGGCCAGACTCCCAGGAAGCCTCATTCCACTTGGAAACCAGGCAGGCTTAGCCCCCCTGCCACAGGCAGTTTCTGGTTCCCTGACCTCAGCTCCCAGAGCAGAGGAGGACAGAGGTTGAGATCATGCAGAAGCATGCCCAGCCAAGTCACCAAGCCAACTTTCTCCCAAGAGGCTCCATGCCCACCAAATACCCTGTGGATCAGGAGTGGCACCAGCAAATACGGGGCCAGAGACCAAAACTCTTTCTGAGATCGTTTTTATAATCAAGCTCTGAGGTGTAAGCCTCATGACGTGGCCAGATTTGCCCATTTTGTCAAACCTATCAATAGCAATATCAAGGGACACGAAAAGACACATCTCGAAAAGGGTTTTCAATGACATAATATTGTTGGTATAATTACTGTGGTTCTTGGTCCCTTTTAAAATATTTTCTTTATCTTCAGGAATTTTCTGTTCCCTTGGTGTTTATTTATATTAACTACGTTATATGTGAGACTCAGGGAGGTTATTTAAAAGTTTTAAATATAATACATTTCTCTTAAGCTTTTTCTTTTTTTTGCTTTTATAGTTAGTTTCATATTCAGGCTCCTCTTAAGTTAATTAATAAGTCCTCTCTAAAATGACGGTTCCCCTTTCTAAAAAAAGAAAAGATATCCCATGCCACTCACAGCTGCATGGAGTGGAAGATGCCTATTCCTGTCTTGGACCATCTATCCAAGGATAACCCTGAGTGAAGAAGCTAGAGCTCCCGCAGCAGTAGTATGTCTGCTTTACAGAGGCCTGTGTTACATGGCAGCTTCAACCAAGTCACAGGGATCTGATTAGTGCCATTTTGCAACTGAAGCATCCAAGGCTCAGGGAGATGGAGCAATTGACCCAGGACCATAGAACATAAGTGCTTCTGAATCCCATGCCTATTCTCCTTTGTCTTCAAAAAGAGTGCCTCCTGTGAATGCGCATGGGTTTGTGTGTTAAAAAAAAAAAAATAGCAATTTTTATACCTAATAAGAAATCCATTACTTAAACATTTTTTTTCGTGCAGACATACTTGAAAAACAAAAATTGAGGCCAGGCGCGGTGGCTCACGCCTGTAATCCCAGCACTTTGGGAGGCCGAGGCAGGCAGATCATGAGGTCAGGAGATCGAGACCATCCTAGCTGACATGGTGAAACCCCGTCTCTACTAAAAAATACAAAAAAAAAAAAAAAATTAACCGGGCATGGTGGTGGGAGCCTGTAATCCCAGATACTCAGGAGGGTGAGGCAGGAGAATGGCGTGAACCCAGGAGGCAGAGCTTGCAGTGAGCCGAGATCGCACCACTGCACTCCAGCCTGGGCGACACAGCAAGACTCTGTCTCAAAAAAATTTTAAAAATTAAATAAATAAATAAAAATTGAAGTCAAGGTTAAAATATGATTTGGGGCCAGGTATGGTGGTTCATGCCTGTAATTCCAGCACTTTAGGAGGCCAAGGCAGGTGGATCACGAGAGGTCAGGAGTTTGAGATCAGCCTGGCCAACATGGTGAAACCCCATGTCTGCTAAAAATACAAAAATTAGCCAGGCATGGTGGTGGGCTCCTGTAATCCCAGATACTCAGGAGGGTGAGGGATGAGAGTCACTTGAACCAGGGAGGTGGAGGTTGTAGTGAGCCGAGATCGCGCAACTACACTCCAGCCTGGGGGATGGAGTGAGACTCTGTCTTCAAATATATATATATATAAATATGTGTATATAATATGTATAATAAATCATATATCTATATAATAAATAATATGTATTATATACATATAATAAATCATATATATTATAGAGATATGATTTGATGAACACAGTTTCATTTTAACCCCCAAATATATGTAGTAATATACATACACATGTATAGAAAGACTATCATACATTTTGTGAAGGCAAAATAGAATACTAGAGAGGAGGCATGACTCACCCTTTTAAAAATAGAAATAAAAGATTATTTTTCAAAAAATAAATAAGGAAATGGCTATATTTTTTAAATGGACTCTGAAAAAGTAAGCTTACTGTACATTCAAAAATGTATTTGATTTTATCTTTAAAGACTTGCTATACCATTTAAGAAACATCTATTAGATTAAGTGTGGTTAACCAGTATCTTAGCTCTACCAAACTACACAAGAAAGCAAGCAGAAGTTTCATCCATATTTAAAACTGGGCTATCTGAACTGGCCTCAGCACTGGTAATAATGATTAGGATGAACACATTTGTGTGACCCTCTAAGTTTACGATCAAAGCCAGAGCCCGTGTATTGACTCTGGGAGGCTCCCCCTCTTGGCACGTAGTAAGCAGCACTCCCTCTGGATATAAGATGGTACTCACTGGCTCCCTTTCTTTCCAAAGCTTTTTTTTTTTTTTTTCTTTGATACGGTCTCGCTCTGTAGTCCAAGCTGTATAGCGCAGTGACATGATCATGACTAACTGAAGCCTCCACCTCCCAGGATCAATTGGTCCTCCCACTTCAGCCTCATGACTATAGGCGCACACCACCACACCCAGCTTATATTTGTATTTTTTTGTAGAGATGGAGTTTTGCCATGTTTTCCAGGCAGGTCTCAAACTCCTGAGCTCAAGTGATCTACCCACTTCAGCCTCCCAAAGTGCTGGGACTACAAGCGTGAGCCACCAAAAGCAGTCCTCAACCTTGTTTTGGTTTCACACTTGTGAGAGCCACATAGAAGAAACCTCTGTCCAACTTTCACCTGTCTGCTATAGCCAACGTGCACATGTGTTTATTCATCAGTAATTTCTGCTTCCATGGAAACCCAGATGAGGAGACAAACTAGGGCTAGAGAATGAAGAGGAAAACGAGCGGCCAGGGAAACATTCAATGTAATGTGTCTTTCAGACATTTCACATACGTTCAGAAGGAGCCACACTCCAGCACAGTCCAGGCATTCTCCAGCCAAAGATATTGACTTGAGATTTTTATGATATGGTGCCTCCGATCATTTAAAACTCATGCTGACCTCCCTCCCTGAATCTTTTAAGCCTTAAGATATATGTGGGTAATAAAAAATGTAAATGGATTGAGAGTTTGGTTCTCATGAAATAAGATGGTTAGCTTCAAGTTAACTTGTCTAGACATGTAAATAAAGTGTTCTGCAACTGGAGGGCCCACTAGGGTCAAGATAGGTTTTTCTGGGGCTGTCCCGTGGCTGCATAATTTTCCATGAGCTCAACTCACCTCACGAAACTCTAAAAATACAAAAGAAATAATTAAACCTCAACATATGGGAATGTCTGTGGTCTCTGCTTCACTTTCTGCCTCCTTTCTTTTTGTATCACAGCTTTCCGGAGGTGGTATGCAGGGAGTGTTTGGTTATCTGAATCCTCCCAACCTGCAAAGACTGGATCCCAGGCCATCTTTCTGCTTCAGCTCACTGAGGCTGTATTGGTCTAAATCAATAGGAATGGTATCACCCTAGGAATCCGCAGGTGCAATTTAGGGCAGTACAATGATGGGAAGGGCACTGCAGGCATGAATGGATGGGACCAGCATCAGAACTGCCTTCAGACAGTACAAGAGGCCCCAACACTGGGACCCATGCATCCGGACAGATCTGTCCCTTCACTGGCTTGTCCTTCCCAACAGGTACCCAGGACCCCAGATCTCCCGCCTAAAAAGCCACAAGCCTGTTTCCAAGACCCTTCATCTCCTGAGGGCAGACCATGCCATTGGTGCACACATCCTTAGGTTTCAGAGGGTGGCCAAGAGGCAGTGTTAGCAGGGGATGTGGACAAAGTGGGGATATGTGGATTAGGATATTCATCCACATACACGAGTCCCCTCGCAGTGTGGGTCAGCACTGGAGAATGAGAACAGAGGCCTATGCCACCCAGGACCTCTACACAAGGACTGGGACCACAGACCGCCTAGTTCCCACCCCAGCCCAGGAGAATCTGAGAGTCCGTGGAAAAGAACTAGGAGGAAAACATCTTGGAAGCCGACAGAAATAAGTAATTAATCGCCACGACCTTGGTCTCTACAATGTGTGAGCTTGTGTGAAATGGAAAGGAGGATGAAGATAGAGATAATAGACTCTAAGAAAACTATACATAGCTGAGAACTAACAAAGTAAAAAAAGAAAAAATGAAAATACTGGGTTGCTTCATACCAATCATAGTCATTTATATGAACTGTTTACCATTTGTACTTACATACATCACAATCATGATTTTATATATATAATATGCATATGTATATAAAATGTAAAAATTGCAGTTTCAACAGAGATACCAAAATACCAGAGATGTGAAAATCCAAAATGTGGACTGGACCATTCCAAGGAAATGAACTGTAACTAGTTTCACAACCCTTGAGCCCCTTACTCACTTAGAGAATACAAGAGACCAGAAAGAGAGCAAAAAAAGAATCTGTCAGAAAAAAATTTTCTCTAGAAGAAAACAAGGACTGCCCACCCCCAACTCAAACCTTGACATTGAGGCAGGACAAGGGGTACTTCAATGAGCTGATAATGAGACCCTGGGGTTTGGGAACAGAGTGGATGCCACCGAAGAAATCTAGAATGCAGGAGCCTGACCAAGGAGCTGCTTTTGCAGAGGAGGGTAACATGCAGGTTAAAGAACTCGCCCACATTTCCTACAGACTGGTGCCTGCCTTAAAAGAGTGCACTTCAGAGCCTGAATGCCTAGGTCTGAAACTCTGACACTTAACAGCTGTTGGTATTGAGAAAGTTGTTTAGCCTCTCTGGGCTCAGTTTCCTCATTTGTAAAACAGAGATAATAAAAGTACCTACCTCATAAAATTGTTGTGAGAATTAAATGGGCCAACATACGTAAAATGGTACCTGGCACGAAGTCAGTGCCATGTCACTGCATGTTATTAACCAGATGGAGACTCCCTCCAGGAGGCAGAGCCACCTAGAGCCATTTTAAGTCCAAGAGGACTGGGGTCCTTTGTGGACTGGATCCCCAGAGAACAGCGACTTCCAGGGAGCAGTCCACCAAAGCAAAAACATCATGCACATCAGGGCCATTCAAGCCACTGGGTCTGGAACCTCTGGAGCCCCCATGGAAGTGCCCACAAAGCAAAGAAGCAGAAGAAACAGCAGCCAGGATCAAAGGATCCCACCCTGACTTACAACAGGGTCCTTCACTCCAGGACTTTTCATGCCCTGTTCCCTCCTCCTTCCCCATTGAGGGGTCAATTACCACAGCCAGCCAGAGGGCAGGGAAAGTGACCCCAAAAGAGGGAAATGAGTCCAGGAATCCACCCAACCCCCACCCCACCGTAAGCATGCAACCCACAAGGGGCCTCACTCCACATGGAGCTATGTGACCTTACATTATATTGGGACTCTAGATAATTACATAAGACTGGGCATTCTAAGGACAGTGGGAGAATGTATGAGTCAGGATTCTCCAGAGAAACAGAGCCAACAGGAGTATGTATGTGTATATATAGAGAGAAAGAGGGAAGGAGGAGAGATTTTAAGGAATTGGCTCACATGATTGTGGAGGCTAACAAGTCCAAAATCTGCAGGGCAGGACAGCAGGCTGGAGACCCAGGGAAGAGTTGACATTGCAGCTTAAGGCTGAAAGCAGCCGGCTGGCAGTGTCCCCTCTTCCTCAGAAGAAATCAGTCTTTTTTCTATTACGGCCATTAATTGACTGACTGAGGCCCGCCCACATTGTGAAAGGTAATCTGCTTTACTCGGTCTACTGATTTGAATGTTAATCTCATCTAAAAAATACCTTCAAAGAAACATCTAATGTTTGACCAAATATCTAGATAGCATGACCTAGCCAAGTTGACACACAAAATTAACCAGCACATAGAAAAATATGCTTCATTTTAATGTTGGTCACATCCCACAAACAGGTATGTTTCATGTACCCCTTCTACACACACACACACACACACACACACACACAATTTGTTGTGTGCTTTATATTAAAATAGTAAAGGACATGGATATGGGCTTTGTTTTTTGGTTACTAATGGTATAACAAATGCTGGGGTGGGGTGGGGTGGGATCTAGGTGGTCTGTGGTCCCAGTCTTTGTGTAGAGGTTCTGGGTAGCAGAGGCCTCTATTCTCATTCTCCAGTGCTGACCCACACTGCGAGGGACTTGTGTATGTGGATGAATATCCTAATCCACATATCCCCACTTTGTCCGCATCCCCTGCTAACACTGCCTCTTGGCCACCCTCTGGAACCTAAGGATGTGTGCACCAATGGCATGGTCTGCCCTCAGGAGATGAAGGGTCTTGGAAACAGGCTTGTGGCTTTTTAGGCAGGAGATCTGGGGTCCTGGGTACCTGTTGGGAAGGACAAGCCAATGGAGAGACAGATCTGCCCAGAAGCACAGGTCCCAGTGTTGGGGCCTCTTGTACTGTCTGAAGGCAGTTCTGATGCTGGTCCCATCCATTCATGCCTGTAGTGCCCCTCCCATCATTGTGCTGCCCTAAATTGCACCTGCAGATTCCTAGGGTGGTACCATTCCTATTGATTTAGACCAATACAGCCTCAGTGAGCTGAAGCAGAAAGATGGCCTGGGATCCAGTCTTTGCAGGTTGGGAGGATTCAGATAACCAAACACTCCCTGCATTTCTCTACTCCTCACTCAGAAATTAAAATGAGCATTGCCTGTCTTCCAAAGAGATCGTGAGTTCCACGTGGAAAAATACAAAGCTTTGTCTTCTGTATCTTTGCACTTCTAGCCTGGGGGACAACAAGTATTGGTCTATGTTCAACATGGACTTGCTTCCTAATTAGGCCTGCTTTTTGTAAAAGGAATGTCAAGTCTCTATCTAAATCATGTGACTGGAGTTTTAGAGAATCAAGTTGACAAATGTAGGTCCCTGAGTAGAGAATTCCTCCTCTGCTTTTACTTGGAGGCAAAGTCAGGAGTGTAGGGGGGAAAAGAAAGCCAACTAGGAAAACAAAGGCATACCCCACCTTAGCTATTGAAGGTTTTCTCAACCACAGTTATGGCAGCTTTACATATTGATTCCCAAACATCTGTTGGGTGCCTACAATTTGATAATGGCTGTCCTTTTAAAAGTTATTATCCTTTTTCTAAGCAATGCACAGATGTACTTCGTTCCCTGGGACACACTCATGTCTCCCTGGCCGAGGTCACACTGAGAGTTCTAGACCAGAGGTGACATCATCTGGCTTCTAGCTTCAGCTGCACCACTGTCTTATTTTGTGACGTCAAGTTAGTCACTAATCTTCCTGGCCCTTTTTGCTTCCTCACCCATTATAGGATGGCAATTATAACAACTTGATTACTCATGGACTTGTTATAAGGATTAGTGAGATAGTATATTTGAGAGCACTTTTTAAAGAATAAAAGTGAGTACAAATATAAGGTGCTCCGGAGATTTTTCCTACCAGCCTTCTTTTAGGAGAAGCTGACAGAGCCAACTGGTAATAATATAAGATAATAGCCTCATTAGGGTGACTTTCTATCTGCTTGATACCCCACCAGGGCTCCTCAAAGGGAAGATGCTGGCAAGGCTGGCCTTACAACTTTCTACTCCCAAAGAGTTCTTACCTCGGCCTATTATTTATATCTGATGCTCAACCACTAGAGTGTCATTCCTTTGAGCTAAACTGTCCCCTCAAAAAGCAGCCCAGTAAGTGATTAGGTTATTTAGAGCCTTCTCTGTTTTAATATGTATTGGTTTATTAGGCCCATTCTAACAAAACAGCTAGAAGAAAAGATGTGGTTGGAAGTCAGGAAAGAGGGATCAGGAGGGATCAGTGAAAAACTTTATTTGACAGATTGGGAAACTGAAGCTTAAAAGAATGCAGGTAATTGTTCACTATCACACAGCAAATTAGAGAAAGAACTGCAGCAGTCTTTAAGCTGTGTGTCTTCTCTACTGTTTGAACTTCATGCTGACAATTTCTCTGTGCCAAATGGATTAGAAAAACTACTTCGTTATTAGAAATCTACTGAACTAACGGGCTCTCTTTAGAACCTCACCAAATTCTAGGTGCACAGTAAATAATCAGTAAATACTTTTTGATTTAATTGTTAAAAAGCTTTATCATAGGGCATTGGTGTTATTTCTTTAACTGCTTTCAACTTCACAATCCCATTTTTATCTGCATAGCTTATAGGGTAGTTATTATCTAGCCCAAGCACAGGAAACTAAGGTTCTGAAAGGTTTCATGCCCATCCACAGGAGGCAGGGAGCCTGGCTAGAATTCTGGTGTCCTAACGTGCTGTCTGGTGTTCTTCCATGGCCTGGAATCAGCACCACTGCGGCAGCCAAGAGTGAACGTGGGTGCTGCGGCAGCAGACGGCTCCTTGCTGCCTTGGGAGGTGACTGTGTCCTCAGGAAGCTTTCTCCACCCTCATGGTGATGGGAGACAGGCAGGCACTGCTTTCATGAGTTCAGTTTATAATGGGGAAATACTGGCCTTGCCAACGTGCCCTGTGCTCCCAACACAGGGCAAAAGAGGTGGCCCAGGCGTTGCCTTCAGGATTCCCAAGGTGCCACCCTCAGAGATTCAGTTCTAGCTGCCATGCATCATAATTTTTCCCTGGGTCATCTAAAAGTCCTTCAGGAAAAATTAATGCCTTTTCTTTTTGTAGTGCACACACACACGCACACACACACTTTGTACATAGTTTTGAAGCTATTTACATATGACTATTTTCTCCCACTTGGCTCTTAGACAACAGTGTCAGAACCTTCTGCCGTGTTTTTATCTTTGTATCTCCAGTGCCCAGCTTGAGTAACATGGAGGTTTGACAAATATTTGTTGACTTGAAATTAGGGTGACCACGATACCCACTGGCAGGGGTAATGCAGGGGTAAAACATGAAATCATGAACTCTTCATTCTGAATGGGGAGCTTGTCTTGGGTCTTTAATGAAGACAGGTGTCCTGGGACAGCAGGAGCCCCAGCCTCTTGAACATATGGGGGTAAGAAGGAGGAGGTAGCTGAAAAGGAGGCCCAGAATAGACAAGGAAGTCCTGATCCCAGAATCCCAGGTTCCAGAACTCTCTTCATTTTATTGCAGGTCCTTTCAGTTCCACCTGAGGAGCAAACTTGTTCAAATATCTGTGATTCAGGACAGGAAAGCTGCAAACACTGATACCAACTAAGCCCATGTGGATTGTCAAGGCTGTGAGTCTCAGGCATTTCTACACCTGCACAGGCCTCCCCTGCCACCCCCAGAAATTTCCATAGGACTATTTACATATGACTATCCTTCTTTCCTCCATACGTTCAAGAGACTGGGGCTCCAGGCCAAGCACGGTGGCCCATGCCTGTAATCCCAGCACTTTGGGAGGCTGACATGGGCAGATCACCTGGGGTCGGGAGTTCGAGACCAACCTGACCAAATGGAGAAACCCCGCCTCCAATAAAAATATAAAATTATCTGGGCGTGGTGGCACATGCCTGTAATCCCAGCTACTCAGGAGGTTGAGACAGGAAAATCACTTGAACCCAGGAGACGGAGGTTGCGGTGGTCAAGATTGCGCCACTGCACTCTAGCCTAGGCAACAAGAGTGACACTCTGTCTGAAAAAAAAAAAAAAAAAAGACTGGTGCTCCTGCTGTCCCAGAGCACTTGTCCTCCCAGAAATGTGGGCTCAAGAAGTAGATCTGGTTGTCATTGTTCGAAAAAGAAACTCAGACAGAAACAACTGGTGCTGCCTAGGTGGGCCATTATCATCTTCTCCAGGATGACTGGGAGTTCTTGTTTCCCTCACGTCCAGGTAGATTTCCCAAAAGTTCAGGCGTATGCCTGTGATAAGATGATGTAGGAGGACGAAGTGGAATGTCCAGATATGGATGCAGGGCCCTTGGGGAGTCTGATGGGGTTGCTCAGCACTGCGGGGAAAGACAGAGGAAGAAATCTCCCTGTGCAACAAGCGGAAATAAAATCAAGTTCTGAAAACATCAAAATCGTCTAGATTTTGTTTCATAGACATAGGCGACATTCTTTTAGACTGGGGAATATAGAGTTACTGTTCTTATCTCTACAGCACATTGTGGCATTTTCAGATTCTATTTGTCACTGATTTTTAGGCAGTCCAGTGCTTATTATATGTCCAACACAGCTCATGGGTTGATCTATTAAGATTTTTCATCAGGTCTATGGGCTAGATATTATTGTGCCCAATTCACATGTATGGACATTGAGAGAGATGAATTCGCTTCTATAAGATCATACAGCCAGTAACCAGCAAAACAAAGCGATTCATATTCAGGCCTAGTTGACTACAAAGCTCTTGCATCTTTCTGTATCCCAGGCCATTCCTTTATCCCACCATCCCCTGCCCCGCTTCAGCGAGGCTTTTCTGGGGACCAAGAAGGTGCAGAACATTGTGTTGGTTCCTGTGGGAGTAATGAAAGCAGTAGAAGCCCTGCCTCCCTATCCTCTACAATGTCATCAACAATGAATAAAGTACCCAGTGAAAGCTGATGACTGACTAAGAGGTATACTTTTGTGTGATCTAAGATATGATAAGTCAAATGCATTGGTCCTACTCAAGATGAAGCTGAGAAGCCCCCATCATGCCACCCAGAAGAACTTGGAGATTACTCAGTTTACACAGCATTACCACTCGTGGCTAACATCTTGGTTTTGACCATTTATTCTTGCATAATTTTTAAACCCAGGAATTAGGAGAATTTGTTGGGAAATCAAGGTATGCAGTAGTAAATTTAAGCAAAGTCAATTTTTTCTGTATATGATATTATTCTTAGAATCTTATCATGAAGTTAAAAAAAAAACTCACACACTGAAAGAAATGCATTTAAGAGAAGGAACCTATACTAAGAATAAATCTGGAAATGTAATGAAACCTGAATCATGGCATAAAGTCAGGTATTTTAAATCCAAAATATAGGCTTGACCATTTTGCCATGGAGCCCAGACCCCCAAAGTCCAAATGCTTTACACTGGGCCATAAGAGCCTTTACAGTCTGGTTGCAACTTAACCTCCCACCCTCAGTTACTCTCTTTTCCTAAAACACAGCCTGTGTCCCAGCCATGGGCTGCATCATCTCATGCTCTTCCAGAACTTTATGCCTTTGAACACACTGCTCCTTCTGCCTGAGTTGCCTCTTCACCATCCAGTGATTCATCCTTCCAAACCTTCTGTTACCTCCTCTTTAACTTTTTCTTCTGTTCTTGCAGGAAATATTCTTACTCTACTTCTCATAATGCTATAACCAAAGTAGCCAAGAACTCTGAGCAGTGCCCAGACTGAGTCCACTGCTGAGAATAAGATCTGTCTGGGGATGTCCAATGAGTGGGTAGAACCTCCTGAGTTAGAACTTCTAAAGGAAGAGGGAGTCATGAAAAACAGTCTTCTTCATAGGAGAAAAAATCACTGAGCAGGGTGAGATGTCCCCATCCAGCCCCTTATGAACTAGTGTCTGCTTCCCAGGGAGCAAGATGGCTGTGAGTAAAATCCAATAGCTCTATTTCTCCTTAAACCTCTGTAAGATGTTGGGGAACAACTACCTTGGGTTTCTCCATCTGTGCGCATTGTATGCACACAAGAAGGCTGCAGTTGAAGCAGTTGTGGCTAAAGGAGGCAGGGATGGAAAGGATGTCTGCCGAAGGATAGTGACTAGCAGCAGGGGCCGCAGAGCCCAGACTGGGAAGCCCACCCAGTGGCCAGGACAGAACCATGGGAAGAAGAGGAATAAGGAGTGGTTGCCATATTAGCAGACTGGACTTGGATGTGAGCACATAGAAGACAATTGGGTACCACAGGAATGCCAGGAAGGGGCTTTCCAGGAAGCTAGGTAGGAACAGAAAACAGTGACATACAGGTTACATCACTACAGCACTTATAGACTTGCTTTGATGTTGAATGAGTGCCCATCTCCCATCCTACCCCTTCTAGCCAGAAAAAGCCAGAGGGAGTGACCCTACCTTTAGTCTATTATATCCCTCTCCCCACAAGGAAACTTGCACTACATCTGGAACATGGTGCCTCGTGGTCAAGACATCAGTGAATGAATGATTGAATGGATGGATGGATGGATGGATGGATGGATGGATGGATGGATGGATGGATGGTTAGGGATACTGGTAGGGACATTGTGCTCATTTCAGGAAAAGCAAACAACATAAACAAGAGCATGGCGATGGAAATAAGCAAGCATGAGGAGGACATAGGGAGAAAACACCAGCCTGACTCTCAAGTTACAGTGAATATTAGGGAGTGGTGAGAAATTAGGTAGAGAGTAGAGAGGGAGGGTAGGGCCTTGTGATGAGGAGCCTTAAAAGCCAAAGAGGTTAGACTTGGGCAACAGGGAACTCAAGAGTCTTTGTGAGCCAAGGCATATATATATATATACACACACACACACACACACACACACATATACACACATATATATACATATATACATACATATATACGTGTGTGTGTGTGTGTATATATACACACACACACACACACCAACCAGTTTGTCAGCAATGGGGGAAAAAAAATTGGACTTCAGTCAAACATTGGTTCCTTAAGATCTATATGATGTTAAATGACCAGTTGAAATTGGTTCTCTCATCCACTTAATTTGCTTAGTTGGTTTTCAGGTTTGGTTCCAGTTGGTTTCCCGTTGCTTTTAGCTTTGGTTTCAGGGAATATTTTGAGGGCTGAGTACAGGTACTTTTTTGTTGACTTGTTTAATTGTAGACACAATGTGCATGTTAAGCCTGCTTTCTAGATGAGAACCCTGAATATCAAACAAATGAAAGGAGCTTTATTTTTATTAAAAATAAAGCTTGACAACAAATAGACCCTCACATACTTGGTCTGTTTGTTGGATGAAGAGTTTTTACCAACTCTGTTCCTTTCTATGGGTGTTTGAGTGAATAGCCTGCCTCTAACTGCACCATCTCTGCAACCCTTGGAGCCGTTGATAACTGAACTGCGCTGCTTCTGGCTCCATTCTCTTCACAAGCACCCAGGTACTGAAACCACCAGCTACATCTTCAGACATTCCAGAACTACCACATTTTCACAGAATGTGCTTTAAGCCCCAAAGAATCCTCTGCCACCTGCTTTATTCTATTCCTTCTTTGCTTGTGAGCAAAGCCCAGTGGAGCTGAAGAAAGAAGAGGGAGGGAGGAGAGGAGAAGGACAACTTTGTTTCATTTTTTAGTTAGACAGCCCACTTTCCTTAGTTTCCCTATCTTCAGTGTAGGAGGCAGATATAATTATGTTTATTGGGGAATTTTACTTCTAAATTCCTTTAAAACCCGTACAAATCAGTGGGTGTCTTGGTGCACACCTGTAGTCCCAGCTACTCAGGAGAGTGAGGCAGGAGGATTGCTTGAGCCCAGTAGGTCGAGGCTGCAGTGAGCCATGATTGAGCCACCGCACTCTAGCCTCAGTGACAGAGTGAGAACCTATCTTTAGAAAAAAACAAAAATCAATTAAAATGAAAGAAAAAAAAAGAAGACAAAACGTCAAAGTGTGAAGGAAAATAAAAAGAAAAAAAGTGAGAAAAGAAAAAAGAAAAAAGGGATGAAGAGAAGGAAAGAAACAAACCCATGGTTTTAGGTTTAGGTCTTCTCCTTGCCCCTATAGAGATAGCTCCCAAACAATTTCATGACCACTTAGCACATCTGCCCCACCTGCTCCACACGCCCTTTAAATTGGCTTAGAATTTTACTATGTTTTCAGCTAATAACATTCTCCTTATTCATAGGACATGCTCTCCAGGTACAGCATGACTGGCCCAACCTTTACTTCTTTGGGAACTTGCACATTGTTGGTAGGTGTGCCTTTATAGGCTGATTATATTTTATAGATGATTTCCTTTTTCAAAAACAGATGTCTCCAATGTCTTGTCTCCAAGACAAAGTGCCAAAGGCCTGGTCTTCATAAGCCACTGAATGGGAGCCAGTGAGAACATGTACAGTGAAAAAAGGCAGTATGCTCTCTGTGGGTCCTGAACAAAGCCTTTAAGGTGCTTTAATTATTGTCATAATGACTCAATGGTCAGATTTCTAAAGTGAGAAAAATAAAGATTTTTAGATACTTTTATGGTCATGTATTATTTATTACACTATGAGAAGTGGTCTTTTTATCTAGGTGTCTGTACCTGATTATAGTTATGATAAAAATAATAAGTCATATTTTTATAGGCCTCAAATTCCAAAGGCCCTTGAGCACCTCATATCATCATCATCATTATTGTTACTCATAGCTAATTATACACTGACAGTCTCAGCATGCAAGTAAGAACACTTGTCTATAATCTGACTCATTTGCAACGGTAAGGTCAATGGTTCAAATCCTAGGAAGGATGCTGACGAGCAAAGGTGGTTGCTGCCTCACAGGTACTCCATGTCAACAGGGCTGGAGGCTGTAGTCTCTGAGGGATGGTTGCAGTGTCAAAGTTGCTGTCGTAGCTCAAGTCTGGGAATGAGCCATCACCTGAACTGGCCAGGGCTGGATGCTGATCACATGGTTAGGATTTTCTGAGGCTGTCTCAGTTTCAAAATACATTTCTCTTTTAACAGCATATTAGTTGGCTAAGGCTGCCATAACAAAAAAACCACAGTCCAGGAGGCTGAAATAACAGAAATGTATTTCTTCAGAGGTCTGGAGGCTCAAAGTCCAAGATCAAGGGATCAGCAAGGTTGGTTTCTTCTGAGGCTTCTCATTTTGGTTTGTAGATGGTCGTCTTCTCACTATGTCCTCATGAAGTCTTCCCTCTTCGTAAGTCTGTGTTCTGATCTCCCCTTCTTACAAGAACGCAGGTCATTTGGCCCACCCTAATGACCTCATTTTAACTTAATTACCTCTTTGAAGATCCTGTTTTCAAATACTGTCACATTCTAAGGTATTAGGGTTAGAAGATCAACATATAAAATTTAAGGGGGACATAATTCAGTCCATAGCAGACAATATCCCAATTTGAGGTTCAGAAAATATGTACTGTATGATTCATACTGTCCCTTTCACCCCCTCTTCAACCAAAATCTGACATTCCAGTTAGGGGCAAGAGATAAAACTCTTCCCCATGATTTTCCAAGAGATAAAACTCCTCCCCATAGTTCCCATTCAAAGTCAAACCCAAAGTCACCTACTCAAAGAGGCCTTCCCTGACTCTGGAAACTAATGTTGTCATGTACCCAACCCCTGTATCACATGGGCCTACTTACTTTTTTCATAGCACTTATCACTATCTGAAATTACTTTGTTCCTCAATTTGTTTACTTGTTTACAGTTTATCTTTCCCACTAGACTAAATTCCAAAGCAACAGCAGCCTATTCAGGGTTTGTAGCTGGATCCCAGGGCCTAGGAAAGAACTCAGCACATAGTAGGGTTCAAAATATGTTTGTAAAATAAGGTGTTTGAAAGGGCAGCAAGTAGAAATATGATTTTCTTAAGTGAATGTAGTCCTCCTGGGGGGAAAGTTAGCAGCCTATTTCCTAAGAGTTCCACAAAAGGACCTTCGCTCCCAGATGAATGTACCTAGATCCAGTCACAAAGGTTCAGAAGCCAGGTTTTGTCATCACTCAAAAGACAAGTCTATCACTCACAGGAAGATGCACATTATACCAAGCTCACCAGGCTGATATACTAAAATGGATGCCATTTTAGTTCATTGCACTGAGCAATATCTGTCCAAGGACTGAATACTTAAAGTGCAGATGACCAGCACATCCTACCCCTATAGGTAGATCTACAGTGGAGGCCAAACACAGTCCCAGGGTTATGCAGTACACACGGACTTTGAGGAATGGAGTCTGATTAACTGAACATTTAATTACAACTAGCTAAATGCTCTAATCTCACAGCAGGTCTTGCAAATGGTCCTAGAAGACCCATCTTTCAGTGGTAGAGGCTCCTGGTCAGTGCTTGCAAGGGGCAGTGCTGGTTTCAAAGACTTTCCTTGTAGGTTTCTGGGGGCTGGCCAATCACTTCTCTCATTGATGCATTCTTGCTTGAGGTATGTGAATGCATTTAGTCCCTCACAATCAAGTCTTGGCCTGGGAACTAATCCATCTGTTAGAGGAAACTTCCCACATCCCTGCCCTGATTTATTTCAAAAGTTTCCATCTCAGAGAGCAAGCATTTCTCTCATTCCAAGCCTTAAGTATTAGCAAAACCAGAAATATTGGACTCTATGTAGCTGGCATATATTCATTCAAAAATATGCATTGAGCACCTTTTATGTGGAGTGGGGGAATGAAGATACAATGATGAATAAGATAAAGATCTCTCTTCTCAAAGTGCCCACTTTTTAGTGGAAGAAAAGGACAATACACAAATAAACAAAGGAACAAGCAAGAAAGTATCAGGGAATGACACAGGCTATGATGAAAACTCAGAGAGGATGATGTGGAAAAGGACCTCCCTTCTCAAAAGAAGGGACAATGAAGTTGAAAACAATGACAGGAAGGCACCGCATGTACAGATCTAGAGGAAGAGCATCCTCGGAAGAGGACACAGTAAGTGCAAAGGCTCCTGATCAGAGCACACTTGGGGGGCAACAGGCTCCAAGGAGCAGCAAGCAGGCTACAGAGGCATTAGCAAGGTATGCGGTGGGGAGCATGACGCATCGGGAGGCTGGAGGCACAGAGAAGCCAGGCGTCCCTAGGCTGGTAGCAAGAGTGCAGCGGGAAGCTGTTGAAGAGTTATGACCAGAGAAGACGCATGATCCGATTTACTTTTTAAAATATCACTCTGGGTGCTGTGTGGAGAGTGGATTACAAGAGACAAAGATGGGAGCAGAGACACCAGTTAGGAGGCCACAGCTGTAATCCAGGAGAGAGATGATGGCCATGGGGACCAGTGGGCAGCAGTGAAGATGAGGAGAAGTGGCCAATTCAGATCTGCTTTGGAGGTAGAGCTGGCAGTTAGGTTTGAGATGCCTATTAGTCAAGTGGAAATGCCAAGTTGGTCACTGTAGAAAACAATCTAAAGAAAGAGTTTAAAGTTAGAGTTATAAATGTTTACATCATCAGCATATGTATTGTAGTTAAAGCTGTTTGCCTGGCTGGAATCACCCAAGAAAAGAGTATGATTGAGAACAGAAGCAACTCTGGTACACTGTAACATTCCCATCTGTGATGGTTAATTTTAGGTGTCAACTTGACTGGGTTGAGGGATACCCTGATAGCTGGTGAAGTATTATTTCTGGGTATGTCTGTGAAGGTGTTCCCGGAAGAGATTGGTATTTGAATCAGTAGGCTGAGTAAGGAAGATCCACCCTCACCCAATGTGGGCAGGCACCATCCAATCAGTTGAAAGCCCAGATAGAACAAAAAGGCGGAAAAACAGCAATTTTTTTCTCTCTCTGCTGAAGCTGGAACATTGGTCTTCTCCTACCCCTAGATATCAGAACTCCAAATTCTCTGGGCTTCAGACTCTAGGACTTGAATCAGCAGTCCCTCTGGTTCTCAGGTCTTCAGCCTCAGGCTGGAAATTCTCAGGCCTTCAGACTTGGACTGAGCTATGCCACAGCTTCCCTGGTTCTCCAGCTTGCAGATGGCAGATCACAGGACTTCTCAGTCTCCATCATCACATGTGCCAGTTCCCTTAATAAATCCCCTCATCTATCTACATGTATATATCCCATTGCCTCTGTTTCTTTGGAGAAGCCTGACTAATATTCCACCAGACAAGAAAGAACCAGAAAAGGGTTTCAAGAAGAAGTGGACAAGAGGTGGGAGAAAAACCAAGAGAAAGAGGTGTTATGGAAGCCAAGAGACAAAGGTGTTCCAAGGAGAGGGCATGGTCAACTAGAATATTTGCAGGAAACTGAGTCAGATGAGGAAGGAGAAGCAATATTGAGATCAGTGATGAACTTGAAAAGTGCAGTTTGGGTTTAATAGGTTGGAGCCCAATTGAGGTGTGTAGAGGAGAAAAGTGCAGTGAGGGAGTATAAATAGTCATTATAGACAGAGTTTTCTTAATTTGCTGGAGAATTTGATGGAAGGAGTAGCCTCAAGAGGCAGGTATTGTTTTAAGTGGTTTCAAAAGTATATTTGTGTGCTAATAAGAATGACCCCATACATAAGAAGAAATCAATGATGCAGCACTTGAGGTCAAAGAGATAAGATCTGGAGCACAGGGGAAGGTTAGCCTTTGTGAGGGGCAGGGACTCACTGCCCAAGGGAACGGAAGACAGAGTATAGCTACAGAAGCAGTTCAGTGGGTCCAGCAGAGGAGGGACCCGAGGATTTCTTCTATCTTCTCCGGGAAGTATGAGACAAAGTTGCCAGTGAAAAAGAGGTAGGAAGGAAAGGAGGTGGCGGGGCGTGCCTGAGTAGAAAAGAAAAATGTAATAGGATGCTTACACATTGTTGAAGGTGCATTCGCGGTTTTGGCTCATGGATTTAGAGTTAACCCAGACGGTCTCAAATTAATGATAGGCATCTGGTGGCTATGGTGACTCCAGGGAAGGAAAGAGAACACTGAGCCGGCACAGTCAGGGAAGGCTTTACAGAAGAGGCACGACTTGAGTGGGGACTTGATCAATTTGTGTAATTGAGATACACAGGCCACACCCTCCAGGTAAAAGGACTCGGTAGCACAGAGCAAAGCACAGAAGTGGGGATGAACAAGGCCAACAATCCAGCTGCAGAGGAGTAATGGAGATGGAACAGGCCTTATGCAACAGTGGACGCTTCTGAAAAAAGGGCTGCTAGCAAGGATAAGGTATCATTTGGGAAGACTAACTCAGCATTTGGTATACTGAATGGGTTGGAAAGAGATTTCTGGCCAAAAAGGGTGGCCATAGTTAAGCCCAGGACACTAAGGTTGTATCCTCCTTGGGAGGAAGAGGACAAAATGAGAGACCCCCCATCCCTAGGATGACATCTTCAGCCCTTCACTTGCTCTTGGAGATTTTATATTCCTTTTGGGAAGTATGAAAAATTGAGAATATTTTTCAAGATCTTGTTACTTTTGAAGTTTCTGAATGATGTCTAATGCCCATCCTTCATAAAGAAAACAGTCCATCCACTGAATGTTCAAGGACAAATCCACGTGGTCACAGTGGTGGCCGTGGTTAATACATTTGAGTGTTTAAAATATTGCCAGTAATGTGCTAAGTCCTACGCATGCATTATTTCATTCAATGCTCAGAACAACCCTTTGAAGCAGATATCTTTACTATCCCCATTTTATAACAAGAAAACTGAGCCACAGAGCAGTGGAGTAAGTTGCCCAAAGTCACACAGCTGGTGACAGGAGGGGCCAGGTTCAAACCCAGGCTACAGTCGGGGCCATGTAGCCACTGCCCACGAGATCCATAACTAGACAGTAGCCTTGTAAAGGGAAACACCAAGAGACTTTAGCCTTAGGCTCAGCAGAGAAAAAGTAGGGCCCAAATCACTTGTGGCCAAAGTGGAATGCAGAAGAAATACATGGAAGAGATCACAGACCATGGGCCTCTCCTGTGAGGCTAGGTGGACACCTGTCACCTTCAGAGACCCAAAGAGAAAAGCAGAGAGATACAGTACCTGTTCCTGATACAGTACCTGTCCCCAAAATAATTACACAGGAAAGCACCAAATCAAGGAATTACGGTGCTATCCTGACACCCAACTTTTGAGAAGAGATTATAATTTATCAGTGAGAAATAGAAACAGGATACGTAGCCTCTGGGGCCCAAAAGACTTAACGTTTTAACTTGTTTGGGGTTTATTTCTTCCATGATTTTACCTATTTCTTCTATGTTTGGCTCCTGAGCCACCCATAGTTGAAGAAGGCATCTGTGTGGCAAGGACACACTGCAGACCCTTCCCAGAACGTGTAACCAATAGTGCACTTATGTTAGTTGTTATCACCCTGGAGCCAGCAAGCTTGATGATAGGTGTATAAAGTCAGATCATTTCCAAATACGTTGGAGAAAGAGAAGCTGGAATGGAAGAGTTTATTTTGCTTCTCCCAGTAGGTCAGTTTTAGAATCACAAAGTGTTCTGAGGTCACTTGGAAAATAAAGAAAACAGAATGTATCCAATTGCTGCCCAGGCTGGGGAAGCAAATCCCCAAATCACACAGAACTAGGAAGGATTTGGTTTCATTAAAAGCAGCCACTAGCATTTGGCCCTTGAAGATGAAAGTAAAAGCCCCTAAAACAGGCTCGAACACAAGCTGAATTTCCGGACAAGTCCCCAGGGTGCCAGGATTGTTTCAAAGGGAGGCATGAACGTCCACAGCTTCCCAGAGATTTGAAAAAGGAGAGCAGTTCCAAACACATTTATGCCAACCTTGTGGAAGAGACTGGGGAATGAGGAGCCAACATTTCGGGTGCTAAAGAAATGCTTTGATTTAATACTTAATAATAGTCATATGTATATTACTATTCCCATTTTACTGTTGAGGAAACTGAGGCCTCAGTAAGGATCAGTGGCCTGCTGAAGTTTATATAATAAGTGATGGTCTCAGAAATGCAACAGAAGTCTTCTTTCTTTCTTTCTTTCTTTCTTTCTTTCTGTATTTATTTATTTTGAGACAGAGTCTCACTCTGTCACCTGGGCTGGAGTATAGCAGTGTGATCTCAGCTCACTGCAACCACTGCCTCCCGAGTTCAAGCAATTCTCCTGCCTCAGCCTCCCAAAAAGCAGGGATTACAGGCATGTGCCACCACGCCTGGCTAATTTTCATATTTTTAGTAGTGATGGGGTTTCAGCATGTTGGTCAAGCTTGTCTCGAACTCCTGACCTCAAGTGATCCACCCGCCTCAGCCTCCCAAAGTTCTGGGATTATAGGTGTGAGCCAGTGAGCCACCATTCCCAGCTCAAGAAGTCTTTTGAACATCAAAGTCCATGTTCTTGTTACTGCTTAACAGAAAAATTCATGTTTCCAAGTCAGTGGGTCAGATTCTTGCCAGGCCTAACTTTTCAGGTCATCATAAATCAGGCCGTTTGGTCTTTTCCTTTGAGTTCACCAGTTTATATTCCACTCTAGCCTGGTTCTCAGAGCCAGTTTCTAGAAGTCTATGCCCTGGGCTCAATGTTTGGGTTAGTAAGCTCATTTACTAATTTGTGTGTTCATAGCAGCCTTTGTCTAAAAAGAACAAAAGTTAGCTATGCAGGCTCTGTAAACTCCACAAGAGAATAAAAGGAGTCAGAAATGAAGCCCAAAGAAATGCATGTCCTAATTGACATATACTTTTATGTCTGATAGGCCACAGATCTGTGGTTCTGAGCTAACCCTGATCTTAGAAAGGAAATAAGGAATGAGAGAAATAACAGAGGAGAGAAGGAAGAGAGGAAGGGAGGGAAGACATCAGATTCACTATGTCCACAACATTTTTAAAAACAAAACACCAAATGAAATAATAACACTATCTCTGACATTTTTATAATCATAAACTAAGGACACACTATATAGAGCTAATTCATAAGTCAGCTTTTATCCTACAGAACATTTCAATGAAAGCCGTTCTGCAGAAAGTCGGTGCAACGCTGTCTCCTGAGCATACTTCTTGGCTTTCTGCTAAGACATCTCCAGGGGTCTCAGTTTCAAAAGCCTCAGACTATACTCTCTTCCAGGGAACAACTCATACGGGCTCTTGGTCACAAGAAAGGTCACAACAGAATGTGCATGGATCCCTACAAAGCCTACCCCAGGTGAAAAACATCCGCCCTCTGGAAGTTAGACATCTTCCCTATAGGTGCATGCCAAAGCTGATTCGGGGAATCTTCCTAAAGGCCCAGAGTCACACCTGAGGGAGTGAAAGCACCTTCCTTTTCTTTAAGATTAGCTCTGATCTTGGGAAAATCTACTTCTCTAGAGTCTGTCTCACGTTTCCACCTAAAATAATTCTAAATGCCCTTCAAGACCCATCTTCTGGTTTAAAGAATTTTAGACATTTCATTTTTTCTCAATGTTCTCTCTATTGTGAGAGCTCCTGAATCTCAAGGAACAATCCAGTTTGTCATATTTCCAGCCCGAGTTTGCAGTCCCAAGTCTACATACAAGTTTCATTTTCTGTTCTGAAATCACTCACTCTCCTCCCTCTCCCATCATGAAACCCCATCAGGAACAGCAAGGGGGCAGAGAGACACTCACTATCCCTCCAGCAGCCTCTGCCTGTGCATAGCCAGGTCAGGGAGGGACAGGAGCGCAAGGCGCTGGGGACAAGGAGTGTCACCATGCACGACTCCTCCAGCCTGTTGTCTGACAAGGCTTAACAGAACCCTGTCCGGGTCTGGTTCTCCTGCATGGTGCACACTTCGGGAGGTGAATCCAAGGGCCTTTTCCAGCCAGGGTTTCTGAATGTCTCCATGCTGAGAGGTGAAGTACTTGACATTTGGCTGCCATGCCGTTGTGAGCACGTCTGATTTTGCACAAGGCATGTGGAAATCAGAATGTACCTGTCACAGGTGTCAACCTCTGTCTGACGGGTACAGATCTGGAGAGTGGTCACAACTTGCTGTTCCTCGTTGCAAATATCTTCTTTGTGACCTTTCATCTGCAGATGAGCAGGCACCAGGCTTTACATGCTAATGTGTCCCTTTACATTCCATGGTTTTCCTTCCAGTTTTAAGGCTGTATGAAGGGAATTCATGAGACAAAGTAGCTGGGGGTGAGAACAGTTGTCACTAAGACCACAGGAAGCATGCTTGGAAATAGCATTGACTTTTTCTGGCCACCAGGATACCAGTGGAGAGTTACAGCTTTTACATAATAGGTGAACGTGCCAATCTTTTGCACATTTAAGAATATATTATTTGATACCCCTTTACATTTATTTAGGAATACCCTGTCTTGTTTGACAAAGGATTACAGATAGCTATTGCATCTTATAAAGCGTAGGCAATTTTCCCATTGTCTTAAGTTTTCATAACATACATTAGACCTAGTTAATTAATTACTTTTTAGGGAACATGATTTTTCATTAAGCACACCACTGTTGGTAATAGCATGGTTGCCATTGGGAACTAGTACTGCTCAAGGTGGAAAAAAAAAATCTGTTATTTTGTTTGAGTCACTGGCAACTCAAGTAGCACCATGTTCTTTCATTGATGGATGGTAGCTGGAAATTTCTTCTAGTTTTATGAGTGTTTCAACTTTTCTCATTGAGTTTGTAAGACAATCTTTCTTTCAATTTTTATTTACTGTATTATCACCTTCATGTATCAAAACAAAATGTATTTACAGCCATTAAATTTCTTATTGAAATTTATTTTGTACCTCTGAAACTCTGTAAACCCAAAACTTCACAGACAAAGAGTCATGGCCAAGATCTGCTTCCCTGGAACAGAAACCACTGCAGCCAGAAACTGGAAGAAACACTTAAGCAGTAAATTTGATGAATTGTTTCTGGCTGAATATGGACTAGCAGGAGAGTGAAAAACTCCTAGAGGCCACGAGCTTAGTGGGGTCCCTATACTTTCATGGGCTTTACCTCCAGGAACCCTACTAGGTTTTCACAGTGCAAAACCAAGGAAGATCTCCTCATGGCTATACAAGAAAGTGGGAAAAATAATCATTTTAAAATACATCAAGAACATTCTCCATGTAAAGTCCTGTTGTGTAGGAAAACAGACTTCCCCAGATCCTTATCCCATATATGAGAAGGGACATTGACCCAACATTTACAGCACACTGTAGCCTTCTTGTCTCACCTAAGGAGAAAAGCGGCTAATACTTGTGTGAGTCACTAAAACACTAAGCTTTTATCAGAAGATTATAGAACATTTTTCCTCCTCCACTTCTACCACTATATCAGTAGGACTCTAGTATAATAACAGTAGATCACTGCTGTAAGAACTGCAGAGTACAGACTTTACTTAAGGAGGAATCCTTAAAGAAGCCCTTCAAAGAAAACATTGGAGGCAAACAGAAGGACACTAGAGAAAATAGAAGCCCTTGGCACATAAAGCTACAGAACACATCAGGCAAGCCCAGATTCAAGCCAGATTAACTTAGAATCTCATACTAAAGGACTGTTACCTCATTTCTTACTACCCAATACATCATGCCCAGCTTTTAGCAAAAAATTATAAGACATGCTGAAAAAGCAGAAAAAAAACACAGTCTGAGGAGCAAAGCAAGAATTAGAACCATACTCAGTTATGACACAGATTGTAGAAGTATCAGACAGAAAATTTAAAACAACTATGATTGGTATTTTAAGGGTATCAATGAAAAAAGCAAACAACATGCAAAAACAGATGAGCAAGGTAAGCAAAGAGATGAAAACTCTAAGAAAGAATGAAAAATAATGCTAGAAATAAAAAGCACTGTAACAGAAATGAAGAACGTTTTTGATGAGCTCATTGATAGAATGATCATGGCCAAGGAAAACCTTCTAGGTTGAAATACAAAGAGAAAAAGAATAACAAAAATAGAACAAAATATAAAAAAAACTGTGGAATAATTTTTTAAAGTATAACATAAGCATAACTGGAAGATCAGAATGACAAGAAAGAGAGACTGGAGAAGAAAAAATATATGAAGCAAAAATGGCCAAGAATTTAACAAAATTAATGACTAACTGTAGATCAAGGAAGCTCAGCAAACACCAAGCAGGACAAGTCCCCCACAAAAAAAGTCTACACCTAGGCATATCATATTTGAACTGAATAAAACCAAAACCAAAGGGGAAAATCTTAAAAGAAAAAAACAAAAACAAACAGAAGCATCTTACCTATAAAGGAACAAAGAATTACATCTTACCTATAAAGGAACAAAAAAATTACAACAGACTTCTCATCAGAAGCCATGAAGGCAGGAGAGAGTGGAGCGAAATATTTAAAGTATTAAACGAAAGAAAAACAACAAAATAGATTTATAAGTCCAACAAAAAGATTTTTAAGTGAAGGAGAAATGGACATTCAGATAAACAAAAACAGAGAATTTCTCTCCAGACTTGTTCGATGAGAAATGATAAAAGAAGTTCTTCAAGGAGATGGAAATTGATACAAGTCAGAAACTTCAATCTACATAAAGAAAGGAAAAATACAGGAGAAATAATAAATAAAGGTAAAATCTCTTTATTTTCCTTATTCTTAATCTAAAAGGTAACTGTTTAATACTACAGATAGTGTATTGGTGATCATAGCATATGAATAAATGGAATGAATGACAGCAATGTCATAAGACATGGAAGAGAAAAATTGGTTTGGAATACTTTATTATAAGGTACTTGAACTTCATCTGAAACAATATAATGTTATTTGAGGTAGACCTAGATTACTATCATTGTAAATGTGCACTGCAAACTCTAGGAGAAAAAAAAATTAAGTATAGTCAGTATGTTAACAGAGGAGATAAAACTAATTGTATAAAATGCTCAATGAAAACCAGGGAAAGCATAAAGAGAGGTAAAAGGAAAAAAAGCAATAAACAGGTGAAACAAATAGAAATTACAACATAGGTATTTAATCCAACTCTATCAATAATCCCTTTAAGTGTGAGTATTGATCTAAATACATCAATTAAAAGAGTGTCAGAGTGGTTTAAAAAATAACACAAAAATGTATGTTGTCTATGAGGAGCTGACTTTTAATATAAAAACTCAGATAGATTAAAAGTTAAACGATACAAAAATATGTGCCATGACAATACTGATAAAAGAAAGCTAGAGTAGCTATATTAATCTTAGACAAACTAGACCTCAGAACAAGGAAAATTATCAGGGATAAAGAGAATACTATATAATGATGAAGGAGTCCAAGAAAATGTAAACTTTTTTAACATCTATGTACCTAACAACAGAGTGTCAGTATATATGAGGCAAAAATCGATAAAGCTTCAAGGAGAAATAAATAAATCTACTACTATAGTTGGAGATGTTTAACACTCCTCTTTCAATAATTGATAGACCAAGCAACCAGAAAATAAGTAAGGATATGGTTGGCCTGAATGGCACTTTAATAAATTTGATTTATTGACATTTATAGAAAATTGCCTCCAAAACAGCATGTCATAGTCTGTTCAAACTATTATGTTAGTGGAAAAGTAATTGCGGTTTTTGAAGTAATTTGCCATTGAAAATAATGGCAAAAACCGCAATTACTTTTCCACCAACCTAACTATAACACAATACCATAAACTGGATGACTTATAAATGACAGAAATTTGTTTTCACAGTTCTGGGGCCTGAAAAGTTCAAGATCAAGATGGCATCAGATTCAACGTCTGGTGAGGACCCACTTCCTGGTTCACAGATGGCCACCTTTCTTCTGTGTCCTCATATGGTGGAAGGGGCAAAGGAGATCTCTAAGACATTTTTCTTAAGGGAACTAATTCCATTCATGAGGGCTCCACCCTCAGGACTTAATTACCTCCCAGAGGCTTTACCTCCTAATATCATTACCTTGGGGGTCAGGATTTTAATACCTGAATTTGGAAAGGTACACAAATGTTAGTCTATAGTACAGCAGAAGGCACATTATCCTCAAACTCACATGGAAAATTCACCAAGATAGACCACACTCTGGTGATAAAACATACCTTCACAAATTCAAAATAATAGAAATCATACAAAGTATGTTCTTAGGCCATGACAGGACTGAACTATATAAATTAAAACAGAAAGATAGCTAGAAAAACCACAAATATTGAGTATTTTAATAACTCACTTCTAAATAACATATGACTCAATGAGAAAGATAAATTACAATATATTTTGAACTAAAGAAAATAAAAATAAAATTTATCAAAATGTGTGGGCTGCAGCAAAAGCAGTACTTAGAGGCAAATTTATGGCATTGAATGTATATATCAGAAAAGAAGAAATATTTAAAGATAATAATCTAAGATTCTACCTTAAGAAACTAGAGAAATAAGAGTAATTTATGGGAGGGGCGGAGCAAGATGGCCGAATAGGAACAGCTCCAGTCTCCAACTCCCAGCGCGAAGGACACAGAAGATTGGTGATTTCTGCATTTTCAACTGAGGTACTGGGGTCATCTCACTAGTGAGTGCCGGACAATCGGTGCTGGTCAGC
>NW_012115167.1:3986927-4010747 GCF_000951035.1 Colobus angolensis palliatus
AAAAAAAGAGTAATTTATGTAAGCAGAAGCAAATTAGAGTATAATTCAATAAATTTGAAAACAGGAAAACAATAGAGAAAAACGATAAAACCAAAAGTTGGTTCTTTGAAAAGATTAATACAATGTATAAGCCTCTAGCCAGATTAACTAAGAAAAAGACACAAATTACCAATATCAGACATAAAAGAAGGTTATCATTAATGATTCCGTGAGTATTAAAGGAAGACTAGGAACAACTTTATGCCAACAAATTTTATATCTTAAATAAAATACACCAATTCCTTGAAAGACACAAGCTAACAAAACCCACACAAAGAGAAATAGATAATCTCAATAGGCCTATATCTATTAAAGGAATTGTTAACAATCTTCCAAAAAGGAAAGCACTAGATCCAGATGATTTTGCTTGTGAATTCTACTAGACATCCAAAGAAGAAATTATACCAATGCTCCACAACCTCTTCAGAAAAATAGAAGCAGAGTAAAGGCAGAATGAGTTAGTCATAACTCATTATCTTAAGCCAATATTACTTTAATACCAAACCCAAATAAAAGACACTCCAAAAAAGGAGGACTACAGATCTATATCTCTCATGAACCTAAATACAAAAGTCCTCAATAAAATGCTAACAAATAAAATCCAACAATTGCCAGGCATGCTGGCTCACGCCTGTAGTCCCAGCTCTTTGGAAGGCTGAGGCAGGTGGATCACCTGATCAGGAGTTCAAGACCAGCCTGGCCAATATGGTGAAACTTCAGACTAAGGTGGTGAAAGGTAAAACCTCAGAACAAGGTCCTACTGAAAATACAAAAATTAGCCAGACATGGTGGCACGCACCTGTAGTCCCAGCTACTCAGGAAGCTGAAGCAGGAGAATCACTTGAGCCAGGGAGGTCAAGGCTACAGTGAGCTGAGATCATGCCACTGTACTCCACATGGGGTGACAGAGTGAGATTCTGTCAAAAGAAAACAAAAACAAATAAAAAAAAATACAATGATATATAAAACAATACACCACAATCACGCAGGATTTATTCCAGATGTGCAAGGCTGGTTCAACATTCGAAAATCAATTAATGTAATCTTCCTCATGAAGAGACAAAAAAGAATATTCACATGACCGTAAGACTAGATGCAGAAAAAGTGTTTGACAAAAATTCAACACCCATTCATGATTTAAAAAAAAAAAAAAAAAATCTTAGCAAACTAGGAATAGAGGGAAAGTTTATCAACTTGCAAAGAACATCTACCTGCTTGCTGGGTGCCACAGCTTATGCCTGTAATCACAGCACTTTGTGGGGTCAAGGCAGGAGGAATGCTTGTGCCCAGGAGTACAAGAGGAACCTGGGCAACACAATGAGACCTCATCTCTTCAAAAATAAAAATGAAAAAAACTAACCAAGTGTGGTGGTGTGTACCTGTAGTCATAGCTACTCATGAGGCTGAGACAGGGGGATCTTTTGAGCCCAGTGGGAAAATAAAGAACATTTATCAAGAAATATACAGCTAACATCATACTTAATGATGAGAAACTAGATGTTTTCCTGCTAAGACAAGAAACAAGGCAAGGATGTCCCCTCTCACCTGTCTGTTCAACATCATACTAGAAGTCCTAGCTAACACAGTAAGACAAGAAAAAAAAATGTTATACAGATTGACAAAGAAAAACTGTTTTTATTCTCGGATGACATGATTGCCAATGAATAAATACTAAGAATTGACCCCTCAAAAATCTTTTAAACTAATAAATGTTCACAGCAAGTTTGCTATACAAGCAATATGAGATAAATATACAAAACTCAATTGCTTTTCTATACACCAACAATAAACAATTGGAATTTGAAATTTACAAAAAACAATATTATTAAAATAACATCAAAAATATAAAAAAGTATAAATCTAACAAAATATGTACAAGTTTTACATGAGGAAAACTAAAAACTTTGATAAAATAAATCAAATGAGACCTAAGTAAATAGAGAGTCTGTATCCATGGATTATGATATTAATTCTTCCCAACCTGTTTTTAGATTTAGCACAATCCACTCAAAACCCCAGTAAGCTATTTGTAAATATTGGCAAACTGAATATAAAAATTATATGAAAGGCAAAACATTTATAACAGCCAACACAATACTGAAGAATAACAACAAAATTGGAGGATTCACTATAAAGTTACAATAATCAAGAACACTGGCAAAAGAACAGATACATAGATCAAACACAATAGAAAACCCAAAAATTGACCCAAACAAATATAGTTGACTGGTCTTTGAGAAAGGAGCAAAGGAAATTCAATAGAGAAAGGCTAGTGTATTCAGCAAATGATGCTGGAACCATTTTATTATTATTTTACTTTAAGTTCCAGGATACTTGTGCAGAACGTGCAGGTTTGTTACATAGGTATACATGTGCCATGGTGGTTTGCTGCACCTATCAAACCATCATCTAGGTTTTAAGTCCCTCGTGCATTACGTATTTGTCCTAATGTTCACCTTCCCTTGCCCCCCATCTCCTGACAGGCCCTGGTGTGTGTTGTTCCTCTCCCAGTGTCCATGTGTTCTCATTATTCAACTCCCATTTATGAGTGAGAACATGTGGTGTTTGGTTTTCTGTTCCTGTGTTAGTTTGCTGAAGATGCTGTCTCCCAGCTTCATCCATGTCCCTGCAAAGGTCATGACCTCATTCTTTTTTGTGGCTGCACAGTATTCCATGGTGTATATGTACCACATTTTCTCTCTCCACTCTATCATTGATGGGCATTTGGGTTGCTACTACATCTTTGCTATTGTAAATAGTACTGCAATAAACATATGTGTGCACGTATCTTTATAGGAGAATTATTTATATTCCTTTGGGTATACACACAGTAATAGGATTGCTGGGTCAAATGGTATTTCTGGTTCTGTATCCTTGAGGAATCAACACATTGTTTTCTACAATGGTTGAACTAATTTGCATTCCCACAAACAGTGTAAAAGTGTTCCTATTTCTCCACAGCCTTGCCATTTTAACTGGTGTGAAATGGTATCTCATTGTGGTTTTGATTTGCACTTCTCTAGTGATCAGTGATGATGAACTTTTTTTCATATGTTTGTTGGCTGCATAAATGTCTTCTTTCGAAAAGCATCTGTTCATATCCTTTGCCCACTTTTTGATGGGTTTTTTTTTTTTTCATGTAAATGTGTTTAAGTTTCTTGTAGATTCTGGATATTAGACCTTTGTCAGATGGGCAGATTGCAAAAATTTTCTTCCATTCTGCAGGTTGCCTGTTCATTCTGATGATAGTCTATTTTGCTGTGCAGAAGCTCCTTAGTTTAATCGGAAACCATTTGTCAGTTTTGGCTTTTATTACAATTGCTTTTGGTCTTTTCCTCATGAAGTCTTTGGCCATGCCTATGGCCTGAGTGGTATTGCCTAGGTTTTCTTTTAGAGATTTTATGGTTTTGGGTTTTACGTGTAAGTCCTTAATCCATCTTGAGTTAATTTTTGTGTAAGGTGTAAGGAAGAGATCCAGTTTCTGTTTTCTGCATATAGCTAGCCAGTTTCCCCAGCACCATTTATTAAATAGGGAATCCTCTCCCCATTGCTTATTTTTGTCAGGTTTGTCAAAGATCATATGGTTGTAGATGCATGGTGTTATTTCTGAGGCCTCTGTTCTGTTCCATTGGTTGATATATCTGTTTTGGTACCAGTACCATGCTGTTTGGGTTGCTGTAGCCTTGTAGTATAGTTTGAAGTCAGGTAGCATGATGCCTCCAGCTGTGTTCTTTTTGTTTAGAATTGTCTTGGCTATATGGGCTCTTTTTTTGGTTTTATATGAAATTTAAAGTTGTTTTTTAATATATCCGTGAAGAATTTCAAGGATAGTTTGATGGGAATAGCATTAAATCTATAAATTACTTTGGGTAGGATGGCCATTTTCATGACATTTGATTCTTCCTATCCATGAGCATGGAATGTCTTTTCATTTGTTTGTGTCCTCTCTTACTTCCTTGAGCAGAGGTTTGTACTTCTCTTTGAAGAGGTTCTTCACATCCCTTGTGAGCTGTATTCCTAAGTATTTTATTCTCTTTGTAGCAATTGTGAATGGGAGTTCACTCATGATTTGGCTCTCTGCTTGTCTGTTGTTAGTGTATAGGAATGCTTGTCATTTTTGCACATTGATTTTGTATCATGAGACTTTGCTGAAGTTGCTTATCAGCTTAAGGAGATTTTGGGCTGAGCTGATGGGGTTTTCTAAATGTACAATAATGTAATCTGCAAACATAGATAATTTGACTTCCTCTCTTCCTATTTAAATACTCTTTATTTCTTTCTCTTGCCTGATTGCCTTGGCCAGAACTTCCAGCACTGTGTTGAATAGGAGCGGTGAGAGAGGACATCCTTGTCTTGTGCTGGTTTTCAAAGGGGATGCGTCCAGCTTTTGCTCATTCAGTACAATATTGGCTGTGGGTCTGCCATAACTAGCTCTTACCATTTTGAGATATATTCCATCCATACCTAGTTTATTGAGTGTTTTTAGCATGAGGGGATGTTGAATTTTATCAAAGGCTTTTTCTGCCTCTATTCAGATAATCATGTGGTTTTTGTCATTGGTTCTGTTTATGTGATAGATTACATTTATTGATTTGCATATGTTGAACCAGCCTTGCATCCCAGGGATGAAGCTGACTTGATGGTGGTGGGTAAGTTTTTTATTATGCTGCTGAATTCGGTTTGCCAGTATTTCATTGAGGATTTACACATCGATGTTCATCAGGGATATGGGCCTGAAATTTTCTTTTTTTGTTGTGTCTCTACCAGGTTTTGGTATCAGGGTGATTCTGGCCTCATAAAATTAGTTAGGGAGGATTCCCTCTTTTTCTATTGTTTGGAATAGTTTCAAAAGAAATGGTACCAGCTGCTCTTTGTACCTCTGTTAGAATTCGGCTGTGAATTCGTCTGGTCCTGGGCTTTTTTTTTTGGCTGGTAGGCTATTAACTACTGCCTCAATTTCAGAACTTGTTATTGGTCTATTCAGGGATTTGACTTCTTCCTGGTTTCGCCTGGGGAGGGTGTATGTGTTCAGGAATTTATCCATTTCTTCTAGATTTTCTAGTTTACTTGTGTAGATGTGTTTATAGTATTCTCTGATGGTAATTTGTATTTCTGTGGGATCAGTTGTGATATCCCCTTTATCATCTTTCATTGTGTCTGTTTGATTCTTCCCTTTTTTTTCTTTATTAGTCTGGCTAGCAGTCTATCTATTTTGTTACTCTTTTCATAAAACCAGCTCCCAGATTCATTGATTTTTTTGAAGGGTTTTTCATGTCTCTTTCTCCTTCAGTTCTGCTCTGATCTTAGCTATATAGTGCCTTCTGCTAGCCTTTGAAATTGTTTGCTCTTGCTTCTCTAGTTCTTTTCATTGTGATGTTAGCGTGTCATTTTAGATCTTTCTCACTTTCTCATGTGGGCATTTAGTGCTATAAATTTCCCTCTAAACACTGCTTTAGCTGTGTCACAGAGATTCTGGTACGTTGCATCTTTGTTCTCATTGGTTTCAAAGAACTTATTTCTGCCTTAATTTTGTTATTTACCCAGTAGTCATTCAGAGCAGGTTGTTCAGTTTCCATGTAGTTGTGTAGATTTTAGTGAGTTTCTTAATCCTGAGTTCTAATTTAATTGCACTGTGATCTGAGAGACTGTTTGTTATTATTTCCATTATTTTGCATTTGCTAAGTAGTGTTTTACTTCCAATTATGTGATCAATTTTAGAATAAGTGCTATGTGGGCCTGAGAAGAATGTATATTCTGTTGATTTGGGGTGGAGAGTTCTGTAGATGTCTACGAGGTCCACTTGGTCCAGAGCTGAGTTCAAGTCCTGAATATCTTTCTTAATTTTCTGTCTCGTTGATCTGTCTAATATTGACAGTGGGGTGTTAAAATCTCCCACTATTATCATGTGGAAGTCTAAGTCTCTTTGTAGCTCTCTAAGAACTTTATGAATTGGGTGCTCCTGTATTGGATGCATATATATTTAGGTTAGCTCTTCTTGCATTGATCTCTTCACCATTATGTAATACCCTTCATCGTTTTTTTCTTTGTTGGTTTAAAGTCTGTTTTATCAGAGACTAGGATTGCAACCCCAGCTTTTTTTTGCTTTCCATTTGCTTGGTAAATATTTCTCCATCCCTTTATTTTGAGCCTATGTGTGTCTTTACACATGAGATGGGTCTCCTGAATACAGCATGGTGATGGGTCTTGACTCTTTACCCAATTTGCCAGTCTGTGTCTTTTTAATTGTGGCATTTAGCCCATTTACATTTAAGGTTAATATAGTTATGTGCGAATTTGAACCTGTCATTATGATGCTAGCTGGTTATTTTACCCATTAGTTGATGCAATTTCTTCATAGTGGCAATGGTCTTTACAATTTGGTATGTTTTTGCAGTGCATAGTAACGGTTTTTCTTTTCCATGTTTAGTCCTTCCTTCAGGAGCTCTTTTAACACAGGCCTGGTGGTGACAAAATCCCTCAGCATTTGCTCATCTGTAGAGGATTTCATTTCTCCTTCACTTATGAAGCTTAGTCTGGCTGGACATGAAATTCTGGGTTGAAAATTCTTTCTTTGAGAATGTTGAATATTGGCCCCCGATCTCTTCTGGCATATGGGGTTTCTGCAGAGAAATCCACTGTTAGTCTGATGGGCTTTCCTTTGAAGGTAACCTGACCTTTCTCTCTGGCTGCCCTTAACATTTTTTCCTTCATTTCAGCATTGGTGAATCTGACAATTATGTGTCTTGGGGTTGCTCTTCTCGAGGAGTATCTTTGTGGTGTTCTCTGTATTTCCTGAATTGAAATGTTGGCCTGTCTCACTGCATTGGGGAAGTTCTCCTGGATAATATCCTGAAGTGCATTTTCCAACTTGGTCCCATTCTCCCCATCACTTTCAGGTACACCAATCAAATGTAGGTTTGGTCTTTTCAGATAGTCCCATATTTCTTGGTGACTTGGTTTGTTCCTTCTCATTCTTTTTTCTCTAATCTTATCTTCATGCTTTATTTCATTAAGTTGATCTTCAATCTCTGATATCCTTTCTTCTGCTTGATCAATTCAGCTATTGATACTTGTGTATGCTTCACAAAGTTCTCGTGCTGTGTTTTTCAGCCCCATCAGGTCATTTATGTTCTTCTCTAACCTGGTTATTCTAGTTAGCAGTTTCTGTAACCTTTTATCAAGGTTCTTAGCTTTTAGAACATGCTCCTTTAGCTCGGATGAGTTTGTTATTACCCACCTTCTAAAGCCTACTTCTGTTAATTCATCAAACTCATTCTCTGTCCAGTTTTGTTCCCTTGCTGGCAAGAAGTTGTGATCCTTGGAGGAAAAGAGGCATTCTTGTTTTTGGAATTTTCAGCCTCTTTGTGCTGGTTTTTCCTCATCTTCGTGGATTTATCTATTTTTGGTCTTTGATGTTGGTAACCTTCTGATGGGGTTTTTGTGTGGCCATCCTTTTCATTGATGTTGATGCCATTGCTTTCTGTTTGTTAGTATTCATTCTAAAAGTCAAGCCCCTCTTCTGCAGGTCTGCTGGAGTTTGCTGGAGGTCCACTCCAGACCCTTTTTGCCTGGGTATCACCAGCAGAGGCTGCAGAACAGCAAAGACTGCTGCCTGCTCCTTCTTCTGGAAGCTTCATCCCAGAGGGGCACTTGCAAGACGCCAGCTGGAGCTCCCCTGTATGAGGTGTCTGTCTACCCCTGCTGGGTGGTGTCTCCCCATCAGGAGGCATGGGGGTCAGGGACCCACTTGAGGAGGCAGTCTGTCCCTTAGTATATCTTGAGCGCTATGCAGGAAGATCTGCTGCTCTCTTCAGAGCTGGCAGGCAGGAATGTTTAAGTCTGCCGAAGCTGCACCCACAGCCGCCCCTTCCCCCAGGTGCTCTGTCCCAGGGAGATGGGAGCTTTATCTATAAGCCCCTGACTGGGGCTGCTATCTTTGTTTCAGCAATGTCTTGCCTAAAGAGGAGGAATCTAGAGAGGCAGAGCAGTTAATTTTTGATCGTGTCATATGCTTTAGAATACATTTGTAAACTGCCCCTCTTTGGAAAACAAATGCTTCATAAAAATAGCACTTACACTTTGGTATGTTCAGTGGAATCAGGACAGGATATTCTACCAGTCCAATCAGACCATGACATACAACTACATACTCAGACTAAGCTCTTAGTCCTAGTTCCCAAGAGTAGAAACAGTTTTAAATGATTACAGAATTCTGCCATGATCAAAATTCTTTGTTCACTAGATTTGGCTAATAAAAAGTTCCTTGTTTTAGCCTTCAAAGGTTATTCTTAAAATGCAAGGCAACCTCTATCACTGTCAGCCAGGAATCTCTTAGCTGTAATTAGCTTATCAACACTGGGTCAGCTATGTTTTTATGGAAACAAAGATTTCATGGTCTGGAACAGAAAGCAATGGCAAAGTAGGTCCTGGAAAGCCAAGGACCAGCAAAAGTGTACAAGGGAAACCCAATCAGCATTCTAAATAATCGATTTACAGGCCTTTTGATAAAACATGCAGTATGAAGATAGTTGATTGCTTTGTTAATAGTCTATGCTTAATTACTATTAGTTAGAGTGAGTTAAGAGATATTTTTCTCAGCTTCAAATAGTTTCCCATTGCTGGAAGTATGCATGCATAGGTTAGATGGTCATGTTGAGGGGTGTCAGTAGTCTAGTGCAAGTAATGACACACTAGCAGCACATGAAATTATACATGGAATTGAATGGAATGGAAAATGTCACAGTGTATTACATGCAGTAAGGATAAATACTGTTTTGTGAAACTTTTGTTTCATTTGTCTCTGCCTACACATGTACCTAAGCATAACACAGCCATTGTGGGAAGAAAAGTAAATCACTTGTTTAGATGACTTCCAGAACCTATTCTATTTATTCATCTTACCTCTCCCTTATATTTTACACCACCTCATTCATAGCAGGTGCTCAAGAAGAATTATCCATAAAATCAAGTAGAAATAATAGAACCTTGGAGTCTCAACAACTCTGCAAGGTAGGTATTCTGACCTTGGTTTTACAGAAGATTAAATTAAATCACTTGCCTACATTAAATGACTTGCTCAAGGCCACCTAGCTGATAAGCTCCTGTGCCAATATTTGAATCTAGTCAGAACAGGGCTCTCCAAGACCAGATATGAGCGATACTCCCTAATACTCTTCAGAAGCTAAATTATGAAATAGCAGAAATTAAAAGTAAAAATTTGCCAGGAATGTTTAGCCAATGAAAATACAATTATTGTGACCACTTCAGAAATGGCAACATTTTCAAATTGTACATTTCTATTATTAGGATAAACAAAACTCTGAACCACATAATCTAAAGTGACATTACCCAAGTGTTAGTCCATAGATTGTCTACATCATAATCACTGGAGGAGCTTTAAAAAAATACAGATTCCCAAGCTTCACTCCTAGAGAATCTGAGTGAAAGGAACATTTACAAAGCCTCCACTGGTTATGCACAGACAGGTTTGAGAACCACTAGGCCCACTCACATTCCTAGGTTTAAGAACTTTTTAACTGGAGGAAATATTGGATGACATCTAGCCCTTTGGTGGCAACAGATTTCATCTTGAGGGCCAAAGGCAAACAATAAATAATGGCTGCTCAGAAAATCAGCAGAGACAGATTCCAAAACAGTACCTAGGCCCAAGAGTAACAGACGATGTCCGACATGGATAAGGAGGTAGAAAGAGTCCCACTATAATCCAAGCCCTTTATTTTCCGACCCTGTATGCCCAAAAACATACATTTCAGTGACATGGGAATAAAACCCAGGCTTCCTCACTCCTAGTTTGGTGCTTTATTTATAACAATTTCCATTACTCATAATAAGGCTTATCAGAAATGCCGGTTTCGAGAGTGCTTCTTGCTAGTATACGGCAGAAAAAGTCAACATTTACTTTATTTCAAAGATTAAGGCAAATCTACCCTACTTGCTCCTACTCATCAATGCCTTGGCCACTTTAAAAGGCAGGTTGTCTATTTTATTCCATTATTAGCTACAAAATTTAAAAAACTGAGCTCCCTTGAGAATTAAATATAGAAAATTATATGTTTTATTTTCAAAGTCCTACCACAGTTTCTGGCTTGGGTTTAAATTCATACTAAAGAATATATGACTGATGTAAGATCTTTTCTTAAGAACAGGTTTGGTGAAATTGTACAGCATGAAGAAAGAATGACTGGTACCTGAGGGGAAGAAGAAACATCACTGAGGGAAAGGAAAGGCACAAGAGAGGGTGCTTGCAGTATGAAGGGAATCTGTCCACTTCACAATTGTGCTAAAATAGCTATGATACGGTGAAGAAAAGTCGGAGAATGTCTCCTCTCCCATCTGGGGCTTTACGCACACTGCTTCTTTAGTATCAATATCCTCATCAGTAAAACATGGGTAATAACTCCTACCCCTCAGGGTTGTTCTCAGAATTCATCAAGAAAAACCTTAAGCTCCAGAAACAGCCCAGTGCAGCTCCCAGCATATACAATTCCCCAGTAAATGTTTATTTAATCGATGTGCCAGGTATGGGCAGAAAACTTTGTATGTACTGAAAAACCTCTCCATGAAAACCAGCATCGAGATCTGTTTAACCCGGGGCCCTACCTGAAATGAGACCCCTGAGTCACCCAAGACAATACCCAAAGGGAACGAACACAGGAGGTAACATTGTGTTACAGGCCCCAGAAGACAGGGCTAATCACAGAGTGTAGTAACCAGACACGGGAAGGGCTTGGGATACCAGGTTTACAGACAAGGAAACGCCAAACCACCCATGGTCAGGAAGCATGGCCCCTTGTCCCAGCTTCTGTAAGCAGCGTCTGGGTGGCACCTCGGGAAAACATGTATTTCTGGCCCTGGAAGGCTTCATTTTGGATTAAACACAAGGTTTTATAGGGAACTAAACATTTTGACTTCATTCCTTCTCCAGCATGATGTCTGCCGAATATTTCCAACAGGTACTTTTGAACAACACCTATTCTGAGGTGATATGGGTAAATTGCAAAAACATTAATTTACTATTAACATAATTACAGGGTTTTTTTATCCTCTCTAGATGTTGTTTAGTGCTTGGGGCCAAATCCCTTTCACTCTCACAATACCTTCTTTGTCTTAAAAAGGAGATACTACAGTGTCTGGTTGGTGGGGGGAAAGTGCCCTTTGAAATTTCCTGTTATCACAGTCATAAGCTGTCTCTAATCAGAAGCTGTGCAATAAATAGACACAAGGCTCCCTTAAAATGCCTACAGTCTGCTAAGAATTAAATGTCTTCCTTTGCGTCTCTCCTCAAAATATATTTTTAAATAGTTGCTCAGTCCTAAGCTTTCCCTAATAAGGTTTCATTTAAATAAATTTGGAAATATTTTCCTTGTTTTAGAGAAAGCCACTCTATTTGGAAATGTCAGATAAAAATACACGTACGTTATAAGGCTATCACCTATTTTCAGCGATGTTTTTTCAAGCTCTCGCTTTTCCTTTCTTTCTTTCTTTTTTCTCCTTCCGTTTGCTGTTCCCAGTAGCTTCTGGGAGCTGCCTCACCCAAGAGGACCAGGCTCATCAGATCACAAACAATTTCATCTGTTTTCCTGGCTGTAGCCATTATACGAAAAAAACTGGCCCCCATTGTCGCATATAGCCCTCCTGAGTCACTCCAGCTCTCTAAACCCCAGCCGGGGCCATGTGACTGCACTGAAACCAACTTGCCCTTAACTTTGGAAAATTAGCCACTCTCCTCCTTGCTGTGCCATGTCAAAATTAAAGAGTAAACAGAGGTCCCCCCAATCCCCCTGATTGCATTAATCATTCAAATGACGTATTAGCATTCTTCAGACTCTTCTGTTGTGCTTCTAAATTAACACCTCCAGGTTCAAGGGAATAGAAATTAACTGAATTATCTGGCAGCCCCAGATGTCCTAGCATGCTCTTCCTTCTTGCTGATTTAATACGCCTGAAGAACAGTTATGAGGCAGAAACACCGCTAATGGTCAAGAAATAATTTATGACATGTGTAACCAATAGCCTTAGCTCTCCTCCCACCTTCCAGAGTTGTCCGGATTCCAGGTGAACCCTGGTTACCAAGGGGACCCCACTGCCACTGGGCATGGCCACCTTACTAAAGCCAGGAGTCCAACTGCCCAGGACCAGCTGCATAGAACCCAGAAGCAGAGCTCCAGAGCTGGTCTGAGGGGTCTGTCCCAGAGAGCAGGAGAGGGTGTGAGAGGAGAGCCCGTGGGATCCAAAAAGGGGCCCCTCTGACACCTCCCAGCTCTGGCCATGAGCAACCTTCTTGTCGAGGCATGAAAAGGATCAGCGATTCCACAGAGTTGTGTGGAAGGGCTTTTTAGAACATTGATGTAATCCTTCACAACAGAAGCCAGTTTCCCTTGGGGGTTAATCCTGTCATTTGGGAGTGTCTCCAGGGCATTAAGCCATAATTGCTTGCATAACTCCAAGAGGCAAACAGGAAGCTGGAGCACACACTCATTCAGAAGCTTCCTAGAGCAGGCAGGTCCCGTCCTTGGAATTGCAGCTCCTTCCAGAGCAAAGCGCCATCCCCCATCCATTCTGAAGGATGTCCCCCCAAAAAGAAGGAAGCCTGAGAGCTCCCACAGGAAACTCACCCCTGTCCTGGCTCCCAGCTGCCTGGCTGTCCCCAAGCTAGGAGTAGGGAGATGAGGATCAGGGGAGAGTCAACACGAGGCGTCACCCGAACACAGGGGCCTCACAATAACAGGCAGAAATGCAAACGCTTTCGCCATGTCTTGGTGGGAACCAAAACATCAGATGTTTATTAAATGCCATAGCGGTGGTGACTACTTTGCACAGCGAGCCCAGAAGTGTATGCTGTCACTTTAAAAAAAAATTGAGCCGATGCCAGGCTAGTCATGGTAATGCTCCCATGGCATGATTAGATTCATGCCCAGGGTTGTATTTGCATATGATATTCAGGGCATGATTTTTTTATTGTTCTTAATCAGAGCCGAATGTCAACAAAATAAATGAAGTTGCGAGTTGAAGTGAAATTTTTATCACATCAGGGATGTGCTTTTTCTCCCATTTATCACAGCCCATATTGAGAGAGTGAAATTTTTTGAAAATGTGGTAATCAATGGAAGAGCTCCATATGGCAGGGATCAAAGGTGTTACATAGTGTGTGGTTCTGCTTTATTGCCAGCCAGTACTGTTAATTGGACAACAAGATCAGAGGCAATATTAAAATCCAATTAAATTGATATGAACAGATTGCCAAGTGATGTACACTAATGTATAATTGAGTATCAAGCAAATGCAAGTCCCCGTCTTCTGCTTCTACCTCCTGAATAAATGATGGCGCCATGGAGGACAGAAACAAGTTTGCACATTAGCTGCACAGCTCTGGGCTCTCATTTGTTACTTTCAGAGTCGATGACTTTTGGTTTTCCTCCTAGTCTGTCTTAAAGAGACAGGCCCATTCCCCGCCCCCCAAGCCCCCACCCTTTACCCCCCACCTGGGGTGGGTTTTCTTCCCCGAAATCATTTTCCCCTTTCGGGGCCTGGAAATGAAACCCATGTTTCATATGCTTCATTACATGTCTATTATATAGCAGGTCCTAAAGAGCAGTGCATTGATAATATATTGTGCTAGTTGTAAATGATCTGTCCATCTGGAGCGGCACGCTAACACATTTCTGATGCCGTTTCCCAGATATAAATTATAGCAGAATGTTTCTCAATCCGAAAGGAAAAAGCAAGCAAGCAAGCAAGCAAAGCCCTGAATGAACACTGTCGGAATACCTCCGCACACAAAGAAGGGCCGGAGCCGCAGGTGAAAGAGTTGTCTGGGATGTGGATCCGCGGAGTGGATCCTGTGGCCCAAGCTCCTGACTGGTTACCAGCAGGAGCTGAAGTGGGCCTCCATTCATTCGTCTCCAAACAAGGCCGGGAAGGGACAGATCGAGAGGAAAGCAGTCCCTCCCACTCAATTAGAGCAATTAGCTCACAGGCCGTACAGGGGCCAGGCCTGGCTGAATGGGATCCCCCAGCCCCACCGTTTGTTATCCGAGCTGAGCTCACACAAATTAATGAGGAGAGGGAATGAGGAAAGCCAAGGGCTGTTGCTGGCAAACACTCTGGGGGCCTCGTCCCTTCCTCCTGTAAGAACAGCCCCAGATTACCCCCAACAATAAAACCTGTTAACTTATACAACTTTGCTTAAGAAACAAGCCTGATGGGACGTTGGCAGACTTCCCTGCTGCCAACCGAGAACTATTGCGGGCAGCCGCGGGCTTCTCAGGACTTAAGCGCATGATGGAATGGTAAACGAGGGAGCAGACTGTTTATTCCAGCAGCCAGATTGTTTCTGGCCATAAAGTTCTGTGTTTGGAAAGTTTTTTTTTTTTTTTCTCCCCGGTATATTACCAAAAAAGGGGGGGCAGGGAGAAGAGGGTAGAGAAAGAGGTATTGAGCAAAGATTTTTTTTTTTTTTATTCAAGCTGTTCCAAAAAAAGCATTGACCTTCCTGGGTTTAAATGGGCTCTGCTAATAAATACATAAGCCCATTTCAGTATTGCAGAAAAGGGAAGGGAAGAAGGAAGCGAGTCCAAGCCGGAGCAGGGAGGAGTGATGTTATTAAAATAAATTCTAAGGAATGGGATTTTAACTAGTTTGGAATTTGAGTTGCAAAGTTAGGCACATTTCAAGTTTTGATCAAACATTTATGTTTCTTTACAAATAGGTATACACTTTAAGAGATTAATTTGTGGGCCTTAAAAAACTGAGATGATATCTACACTCATAAACCAGTTTGAATTGTATTTTTTGGCTTATATTAATCAAAAACAAGTGGCGGATTCCTGGTCAGTAGCTACTTACTAAGCAACTGATACATCAAAATGATGTTTTGCTTTCTTTTCCCCAAACCCTCCTGACTTAGGTCCAAACAGCCTCATATTTGCAGTTCACTTTGAAAGTGGAGCAAAGAGAAACTCCAAGTAGAGGCAGACCTACCACACACCTAGCAACACCGTTGAAACCTGGGATTCTGCCCACACAAACCACAACAGATAAAGCCGGTGAAGGCTGGCGTCCTATTAAGTGAGGAAAGCAAGACCAGACTGTCTTTTGCCTACAGCAGAAGTGTGCTTTTTAATAAGGCAGGCAGCTCAGGGCTGGAACTCCTCTCTGTAGCAAGAGTTTCCCCACAAGTAACAGAAAGATGGGCTCTCTAGCATGATACTCAAAGGTCTCTTGGAATTAGGGTGGAGTAGTTTCTAGCAGCTGCTGTTTTACCTGAATTCTGTGGTGCCTACTTGCCCATACTGTGAGCGGTGGGTTGCCAAAAGCAGCTCTAAGATGGGAGGAAGCAAGGCAAGACCCTGAAATATCTTTCTTTTTTTTTTGACATTATGGATGGATGTGTAGCATGAGCATAAAGTCACAGATGTTTGGGGTAGTTTGTTACTGCAGCATAACCTAATCCCCCTGACAGATACAATGAACTTAGTATTTTAGCAAAATAAATTGAGTAGTCTGCAACAAACAAAAAGTAGGTTGTTTATCTTGAAACAACATCAGCCTCACTTGGTAACAGTGCCCCAATATTTCTGGACCTGTTCTGGTGCTCAAAATGTGGAAAATCAAAACATCTGAAGAATTGGGTGATGCTGATCAGAACAGCTCCTACAGTAGAACTGCTCTTGGTGCCCAACATTGTGCAGTGCATTTCAGAACCTTTCTTCTTTCACTCATCACAACCTGCAAAGTAAGAGGTATTATGCTCATGTTTTCAGAGGAAACAACTGAATCTCAGAGAGGTTAAGTAACTTTCCAGAAGTCACACAGGGGAAGAGATAAAACTGAAATTTAAATACAGACCTACCTAAATTTAATCTATATTTTTTTCTTACTTTTGTTCTACACAATCCAGCCTCCCACAGTTGCTTCATAGAAAAGATCAGTCATTCCAAAGTCTATTTAAACTACAAACTTGAACCCATCACCACATGGAGACCTGGATTCAAGATGCTTAAAGAAGCAAGAGTTATCCCTGCAAAGACCAAGGAGAGTCTCAGAGGTGGTTCTGAAGGCAATGCATTAGAAATCTGGGGCCCCGGTATCAGGATTTTTGCTAACACATATTATGGCTTTGAGTAGATCACTAATTCTCCCTCTCTGTGTTGTTCTACTTCCTCTAGAAACAGTGGCACCAGCAACCTACCTGTTTCCCTTAAATGCAGATTTGTTTAAACACTGAAATCACTTTAAATTCTTCAGGGAAGAAAACAATCTAACCAAATCACCATTATTATCATATATCTATGTTGTAATGATCAGGACCATTCCCATTTATTCTGATTTTCTTCCTTCCAGGAAACATGGTAGGATTTGAAATTAAATGTGGCCAGGTATTTTTAGACAACACAGAAAGTGGTAAGTGCCCCTCCTGATAGGAGATTTTTTGTTTTTTGTTTTTTGTTTTTGTTTTTGTTTTTTAATGGAGTTTCGTTCTTATTTCCCAGGCTGGAGTGCAATGGTGTGATCTCGGCTCACCACAACCTCCACCTCCCAGGTTCAAGTGATTCTCCTGCCTCAGCCCCCCCAAGAAGCTGGGATTACAGGCATGCACCACCACGCCCAGCTAATTTTATAGTTTTAGTAGAGATGGGATTTCTGCATGTTGGTCAGGCTGGTCTTGAGCTACCAGCCTCAGGTGTTCCTCCTGCCTGGGCCTCCCAAAGTGCTGGGATTACAGGTGTGAACCACAGCACCCAGCCCTGATAGGCGATTTAAGAGCCAGCAGGCTTCATTACATCCTTTCCCCTTATGATATGGGAGAACATACTGAAATTGAGCCTCCATCAGCTTAAATCCTTGTGTGACTATGATGAGCAGGGCCTCTCTGTGACCTGAGATGGATATGTAGCATGGAGAGTCAAGTCAGAGATGTTTAGGGTACTTTGTTACTGCAGCATAACTTAGTCCCCCTGACAGATACAAATCCCACAGAGAGTATCAACAGGAGGAAGCAGGCTAGAAAGTAAAGGCATTGAATGAAGAAAATCCACTCATTTAAGAAATATTTATTAAGCATCTATTTGTATCACTGGGTGCGCTGCTGTGCTAGAGATACAGTATTCTTCCTGAATTGGGAAATCCAAAAGAGCATTTTCTGTAGAATAATACATACATATGTATGTATTATTATAGATAGGTTTATTATGTATTATGTGATTTGAAATTGGAAAAGTATTTGCCTTCGACAGATATTTTTATTATCAAAATCCATTTGTAGTCTACAGAAAAAAAAAAATTCCCCCCAAAATCATCCACAAATCTACCTCTCAAGTGAATCTGCTTAGTTGCTTCCTTCTCTTTGATTCTCTGTGGTTATTCATTTGTAAAAGTATGGCTAACTACACATAAAAGAGAGAAGACTGTAACCTAGGTGTATTAAAACATTGCAGGCTGGTGAGCATTTCTATAGACTTCTTCTAAAGGCTAATATTAAAGATCAAGATTATAAAAGAAATAGACTACTCCTCCCCATGGGTATCCCACCTTTATTACCACTTAGGGCCAAATACATAAATAAGTAAACTTGAGGTTTCCCCCATTTAATAGACTTTACATAAAGTTCAGTTTTGTTTGGGAGAAAAACAATTGTCCGTTGTAATGAGTTCACGCTACGTGCGGCTTGGTTCTCCTTTCCATCTCTTATGGGCTTCCCTTCCCTGTGCCAGTGAGGTTTTCACATTGGTAGGCAGTGGCTGGCATTCCATCATAAATAACCTAACAGCATGCAGTGTAAAACCTTAGAAAAAGCTTTTTTAGGAAACTTGGCAAGAAAAATGTTATGTGAGAAAATGTCAAATACCATAGTCCATGGTGATTTTTTCAATTCTTTTCCATTTTTATAATTGTTTATGAAATTGAAGTTTTCCATAATTAAGCATTTCCATACATTAAATAGAAATTCATTTTTGTAAATATATATACACACACAACAGGCGCACGCACACATATGTATGCATGTATGTATATATACATTTAAAAGACAAGTTTAAGAGTATGTGCTGTTGAAGAGTACATGCTCAGGAGTAAGAAAAACACCGTGGAGTGGTCAGAAGCAGCATGATGTTGGGAAAAGCCCCAGCTCAGCTACTCCCAATCTCTGTCCTTACGGCAAATCTCTTCACCTCTCTGGGCTTCTGCCATCTCACTTACAAAACAAGGAGATCTTGCCAGATGCTTTCAAATGCCCCTCCTTGCTCGTCCATCCATGGATCCATTCCTAAAGCTGCTTCCAGTTTGTAAATGTTATTGGGTAAATTGAAAGTCTGTGTGGCTAGGATTCCAACTGGGTAGAAATATGTCAGCCAACAGCAAAAAGGGAAAACTCAAACATGAAAAAGTTGTATCAGAATGGTGGAACGGCGGAAGATGTTTCTGTTTTCCCATATTTGCTCAGTGTTATTGCTATATTATTTTCTATAATTTTATAAATTAATAAACATTAAATAAAGAGAACAGCCTGTGTACAGGGCAGTATTAATAATTACTTTCAAAGAATGTCAACACGTGAACACAAACCCTTCCTTATCTTTATAGGCACACAATATATTTACTATACACCAAATCAATATGATTATCAGCTCTAATTTTCAATAGCAAAATTTTCTTAAGCAACACAATGTATTTGCCTAAAGATGTCAGGTAAACTCATTTGGCAAGCACTTTTGTTATTCAATTGTCTGCTTTAGCATCATGGGCACTATAATACATTTCTAATGTCATCCCACCTCACCCTGGCCACCCATGCACATGTGCTTATAGACATGACAAAGTTGGCATTCTCAGGTTAATACTTACACCAAAGGTCATAAAAATCATGTTAAGCAGAAGTGCCCAGGGAATTTGGGTCTCTCTCTATTACCTTATTCTCTCTGAAATTTTGACAACATAATATGATTACATAATAAGTCAGGGCAGGAAGTAACGGAGACACCATTCCAGAAACCCAGGTGAAGCCTCCGTGGAGCCACCTGAGTTACATATCCCACCTGTGTGTAAAGTCAGGGAAGAAAACACTGTTGAGCCCTGAAAATTCCCACTCACTTCCCCACTCCACTCCCACACAACCAAAAGCAGTTTCTTCCATGGGAGAAATTATGCAACTGAGAAAATGATATGTTCTCCATAGCATTACACACTGATAGTAACAAATGAATTATTTTAATCAACAAAAAACTTGGTGGCCCAAAGAATCACTTCCTCCTCAGTGCATTCTTACTGCCTCAAAATAACACCAAGTAGTGTCTTTTTGACCCTGGCTATACGAAGTCAAGATTTTAAACCATCTTTCTTTCAGAATATTTGAAGTTTTCACACGAATTCTACATCCCACAAACCAGCTCACCAGAAATGCAGGCTCAGTCAGTGGCTCTAAAACCCTTACCTGAAGAATCTCAAGTCTGGTTGCTGTCAATACTTTCCTGAGGTTCAAGAAGAAAGAAAATGCAACTGACCCACCCCCACTCCCTACAAAGTGAGACTTCGGCATTGATAGGTGTCCTCCTACCTCAACAAAATAAAACTGCACAGAACAGGAAGCCAAATGGAAGCCTTGGCAACAACCAAAAGAGTGAGACAACCATTCCACAGAATTTTCCTCCTCACAAGCTTCACTCATTCTCTTTTTGAAGGCGGTTCCTGATTTCTCCTCCAGCTGGTAATCCAGCTTTTGTAATAGACAAACAAACATTATTTGTAAATCTCTTGTCTTGTCACATTTTAGAAAATCCTTAGTCCATCTAAGATCAGGAGATCCTTAAACTAGGCAGGGAACTGTGAAGGGAGGCAACAACTGGAACAAAAAATGCCTAAGAATCACTGAGGCCATGTGCTGCATTGTCCAAGTACATCATAGAAATTACTTACCTTGACTCTGAAGCCAAGGTATTGAGTTCTAATCTCAGCTCTGCCACTTATCAGCTTGTAATCTTGAGCAATTTATTTCCTCACTCTATGTTTGTTTCTTTCACTTGTGTAATGGGGATAACAATAGTGCCTTTTCCATCAGATTCTTGTGAAGATTAAAGGAACACTTATAATAGTACCAGGACATGGTAACTATTACATATTAACTATTATTTTTGCCACTTAGCCATTGTATGTCTTTGGATAAGCGATCACTGCACCTTCTTGAGTCTCCATGGACAAATGAAATTAATAATATCCTTATCCACCCAACTTACCTCACAGGGTTATTGAAAAGATCAAATAACCTAATTGAGGTAAAAAGTTCTTTAGGATGGAAATACACTTCATGGTAATATCTATAATATATTGCTTTTTAATATAATATATAATAATATTATACTTCAGTTGATTAAAACAAAATGCTTCATTTTAAAGGAATTAAAAAAGAAAAAGAAGAACAATCCTGGATTGGCCAGAAACTCCACCATGGGCTAAGTTGAGGGGACAACTTGGAAGGGAATGTACCAGCCTTGATTTTACTTCCGGTAGTACATCTTACCCCAGTCTATGGAATGAATTGGGGGAATATGATAAATCTGCATCACTATGGCTCTGTGGCAAGTCATTTGTGTTTGTTCTGAGTGGCAAGGCAATATAGTTTCTGGTCAATTCTGTCTTACTACAAGAGTCCTCTAAAATCAGAAATGTTTTGGGCACTGCTAGTAATTGCTAGGCAATGCAATTTCTGACCCCAATAACTGTCACAGGGGACTGGCAGATGCTGCTGTTAGAACTGCCCAGTCCCAATAGCTAGCCAGGCCAGATGATGATTTGGAGTTCAGGCCTCACAGGCAAGCCACTAGCTCTCCCTGAATATTGGTTGGACTGAACTTTTGAATTAAACGACCAGTTGTGCTGATGCCAGGTGAACATGGTTGGAAGCAACAAGATGCCAAATGAATCAACTCCATGGGCACTCCTAGTCAACAGCTGAATGCATCTTCCATGTTTTTATTCTGTCAACCTGATGCCTTGCTAACACACAACCTTGACCATGTAACTGTGTGTCTTCTTCTTACTAGCCCCTCCATTTCTTCCTCCCTAAAGTGCTGTGTCTTGGACTATCAGTCTCATTTCCACTCATCTGAACCCACTTCCATTTCCACACTGTCCATGTGGTTTTCAGTAATTGGAGTTTTTCCTCCTCCTAAAAAATTCCTATTTCAAGGGGCGGTTCCAAGATGGCCGAATAGGAACAGCGCCAATCTACAGCTCCCAGCGTGAGCAATGCAGAAGACGGGTGATTTCTGTATTGCCAACTGTGGTAACGGGTTCATCCCACTGGGGCTTATCAGACAGTGGGTGCAGCCCACCGAGCGTGAGCCAAAGCAGGGTGAGGCATCGCCTCACCTGGGAAAGGCAAGAGGTCAAGGAATTCCCTTTCCTAGCCAAGGGAATCTGTGACAGACGGCACCTCAAAAATCGGGTCACTCCCACCTTAATAGTGCTTTTCCAACGGTCTTAGCAAATGGCATATAAGGAGATTATATCCCGCGCCTGGCTCAGAGCGTCCCCATGCCCACGGAGCCTCAGTCATTGCTAGCACAGCAGTCTGAGATCGAACTGCAAGGCAGCAGCGAGGCTGGGGGAGAGGCGCCTGCCATTGCTGAGGCTTGAGTAGGTAAATAAAGCAGTCGGGAAGCTTGAACTGAGTGGAGCCCACCACAGCTCAAGAAAGCCTGCCTGTCTCTGTAGACTCCACCTCTGGGAGCAGGGCATAGCCAAACATAAGGCAGCAAAAACCTCTGCAGACTTAAATGTCACTGTCTGACAGCTTTGAAGAGAGTAGTGGTTCTCCCAGCACGGAGTTTGAGATCTGAGAACGGTCAGACTGCCTCCTCAAGTGGGTCCCTGACCCCTAAGTAGCCTAACTGGCAGGCACCCCCCATAGGGGCAGACTGACACCTCACACGTGCAGGTGCCCCTCTGAGAGGAAGCTTCCAGAGGAACGATCAGGCAGCAACATTTGGTGTTCAGCAATATTCACTGTTCTGCAGCCTCTGCTGCTGATACCCAGGCAAACAGGGTCTGGCATGGACCTCCAGCAAACTCCAACAGACCTGCAGCTGAGGGTCCTGACTGTTAGAAGGAAAACTAACAAACTGAAAGGAGGCCCCACGCAGTGGCTCACGCCTGTAATCCCAGCACTTTGGGAGGCCGAAGCCGGCGGATCACAAGGTCAGGAGATCGAGACCATCCTGACAAACATGGTGAAACCCTGTCTCTACTAAAAATACAAAAAAATTAGCTGGGAGTGGTGGTGGGCGCTTGTAGTCCCAGCTTCTCGGGAGGCTGAGGCAGGAGAATGGCGCAAACCCGGGAGGCTGCGGAGCTTGCAGTGAGCCGAGATCGCGCCACTGCACTCCAGCCTGGGCATCAAAGCAAGACTCCATCTCAAAAAAAAAAAGGAAATCCAGACCAAAACCCCATCTGTATGTCACCATCATCAAAGACCAAAGGTAGATAAAACCACAAAAATGTGGAAAAAACAGAGCATAAAAGCTAAAAATTCTAAAAATCAGAGCACATCTCCCCCTCCAAAGGAATGCAGCTCCTTGCCAGTAATGCAACAAAATTGGATGGAGAATGATTTTGAGGAGTTGAGAGAGGAAGGCTTCAGACTATCAGACTTCTCCAAGCTAAAGGAGGAAGTTCGAATCCATCACAAAGAAGCTAAAAACCTTGAAAAAAGATTAGACGAATGGCTAACTAGAATAACCAGTGTAGAGAAGTCCTTAAATGACCTGATGGAGCTGAAAACCATGGCATGAGAACTACGTGACTAAGGCACAAGCGTCAGTAGCTACTTCAATCAACTGGAAGAAAGAGTATCAGTGATTGAAGATCAAATGAATGAAATGAAGCAAGAAGAGAAGTTTAGAGAAAAAAGAGTGAAAAGAAATGAACAAAGCCTCCATGAAATACGGGACTATGTGAAAAGACCAAATCTACATCTGATTGGTGTACCTGGAAGTGATGGGGAGAATGGAACCAAGCTGGAAAACACTCTGCAGGATATTATCCAGGAGAACTTCCCCAATGCAGTGAGACAGGCCAACGTTCAAATTCAGGAAATACAGAGAACACCACAAAGATACTCCTCGAGAAGAGCAACTCCAAGACACATAATTGGCAGATTCACCAAAGTTGAAATGAAGGAAAAAATGTTAAGGGCAGAAAGAGAGAAAGGTTGGGTTACCCACAAAGGGAAGCCCATCAGACTAACAGCAGATGTCTTGGCAGAAACTCTACAAGCCAGAAGAGAATGGGGGCCAATATTCAACATTCTTAAAATAAAGAATTTTCAACCCAGAATTTTATATCCAGCCAAACTAAGCTTTGTAAGTGAAGGAGAAATAAAATCCTTTATAGACAAGCAAATGCTGACAGATTTTGTCACCATCAGGTCTGCCCTACCAGAGCTCCTGAAGGAAGCACTAAACTTGGAAAGGAACAACCAGTACCAGCCACTAAAAAAATGCTAGGAAGAAACTGCTAGGAAGTTTCAATGCTAGGAAGAAACTGCATCAACTAATGAGCAAAATAACCAGCTAACATCATAATGACAGGATCAAATTCACACATAACAATACTAACCTTAAATGTAAATGGGCTAAATGCCCCAGTTAAAAGACACAAACTGGCAAATTGGATAAAGAGTCAAGACCCATCAGTGTGCTGTACTCAGGAGACCCATCTCATGTGCAGAGACACACATAGGCTCAAAATAAAGGGATGGAGGAAGATCTA
>NW_012115167.1:4011676-4012078 GCF_000951035.1 Colobus angolensis palliatus
GGAAATTTATAGCACTAAATGCCCACAAGAGAAAGTAGGAAAGATCTAAAATTGACACCCTAACATACAATTAAAAGAACTAGAGAAGCAAGAGCAAACACATTCAAAAGCTAGCAGAAGGCAATAAATAACTAAGATCACTGCAGAACTGAAGGACATAGAGACACAAAAAAACCCTTCAAAAAAATCAGTGAATCCAGGAGCTGGTTTTTTGAAAAGATCAACAAAATTGATAGACTGCTAGAAGATTAATAAAGAAGAAAAGAGAGAAGAATCAAATAGATGCAATAAAAAATGATAAAGGCGTTATCACCACTGATCCCACAGAAATACAAACTACCATCAGAGAATACTATAAACACCTCTATGCAAATAAACTAGAAAATCTAGAAGAAATGGATA
>NW_012115167.1:4014993-4028789 GCF_000951035.1 Colobus angolensis palliatus
CGAGTTAATGGGTGCAGCACACCAACATGGCACATGTATACATATGTAACAAACTTGCACATTGTGCACATGTACCCTAGAACTTAAAGTATAATGAAAAAAATCATATTTCTCTCCCTCTCTAATTCACCATGCATAGAAAGACAACTTTACTGTTGTATATTTATGAAAATAATAATAATAAAAACTGACATTTATTCCATTTAATCTCAGCTGGGCATTGGTCTCAGTACTTTACATAAATGATCTCACATAATCCCAAAACAAGTCTATGATGTGAGTACTATTATTTTTCTTTTTTTATATATGAATGGACTAAGGCATACAGATGTGCTGAAGGCCATACAACATGCATGTGGGACATCTAGACACTGGTAGAACCAGGATATGAGCACAGGAAGTCTGATTCACAGAGCTGCAGATTTTTAGTGAAGTGCAATAGACTCCAATATACTCACATGGGACATGTGTCTTCACAACCCACAGTAATTTCAGGTCACACTGTATTCCCTAGGGATGGTAACTCAGGTAGATTTGTCTTACATCCCTTCAAGGAACACAAGAAAGGATTACTTCAAGGCTCTTTGAGCTCTACAACACGGACTCTTGGTTTGACCCCAAGATTCTAATTTTCATCCATATAACTATGTGTAACTATATGAATATTCTTCCTTGCTGTGTACAAACTTTCGGAAACACAATTACACCTTCCAAATGGATGCTATAACTTTGCCCCACCAAAATGTGATGGCCAAGAACTTGTTGTGCCTGCCCCCCTGGGGGCCCAGTGGTGAAGATAGCACTCACGGACCCTGCCCAGATGGAGATTATTAGAATTTAGTAAAGAAGACAGCCATCAAATGAATGATTGTAAATAATTAAGAGAACAACATAAAGAAAGCAAAGTGCCCTAAAGAAAATACAAGATGCTTTTGAGAAAATGGAGGGAGAGGTAGCTAATTTCCTTTAAACCTATGGCATCCTTCTTGGAATTTGAACTGAATGCTTTCAAAATTGCCCCAAATCCTGAAATCACTTAATAAATATTTCTGAATTAATATCCTAGACAAGGGAAATGAGGTAATACTTGCAAACCAGAGGAACGCGTGGCAGTTTCTTTATACTCCCAATGTTGGGAGAAAGTTGAAATGAGCTCGAACAGAGAATGACAAGAAATGCAGGGCACATTTTGCTGAGGTTACAGCCCTCGCCACACTAGCTGGATTGTTTTGGTCCTCATTTTCATGAGGCTTAATACAATCAGGAAGAGCTTAGACGCCCAGCCAGTATAAATACCCCACCAGGAGCCCGATCAAGGAGAGAACCAAAAACTAACCAGTCTGGGCTCTCTTGCGGTGCCCAGACACACATGTGGGCAGCTCCGCCAGCCAATAACTCTGGCCCCCTCTGGAGGCTCCCCACCCCCACCAATCAACACATTCTTAAAGTAGCCTCAGGCTGCTGACGCTCATAATCAGACCTGGGTTGGATTGCAAACATCTCTATACTGCCAGTGCTGGCTAATGTGATTAGGCACAGAGCATTAGCCAAATAAAAGGGATGGGAAACAAGGAGCCAGCAAGACAAGGAGATGGAGAGAAGGAAAGGAAACTGTGTGCACAAAGTGGGAAGACATGGGGAAAGGCCGTGTGTCACCCCCAAAAAGAGGACATTAAAAGTCAAGGGAACCCTCAAATCAAAATAATTTATTGCTGAGTCAAACAGCTGGCCAGCAATCAACAAATATTGAGCTCCTAGTGTGTTCAAGTGTTCCCTTACCATCAGCCAGCTCACAGCCTACCAGAAGGCACACTCAAAACAAATACCATAAAGCCCTATGCTTAAAGCACCCATCAAGATGATATACACTTTCATAACAGAGTTTTTGAAGAAGAGAATGAATGAATGGATATAAATAACCAAGTCCTCTACTATAGGGTTAATTCTGTGTGTCAACTTGGCTAGGCTATGGTGCCCAACTGTTTTATCAAACACTAGTCTAAATGGTGCTGTGAAGGTATTTTTTAGATGAAATTAATGTTTCAACCAGTAGACTGACTAAAGCAGATTACCTTCTATTAAATGGGTGCGCCCCATCCAATCAGTCAAAGATGTTAAGAGCACAAACTGAAGTCTCCTGAAGAAGGAGTAATTCTGTATCAAGACTGCAAAACTGCAATCCCACCTGAGTTTCTAGATTGCTGGCCAGCCCTGCAAATTTTGGACTCACAACTGCAATATCATTCTCCCCTGGGTCTCCAGGCTGCTGGCCTGCCCTACAAATTCTGGACTATGATTGTGTGCACCCTGTGACTGTGCGCACCTCAAAATATCAATGTATCCGCTGAAATAGAGGTTTTATATATATATATATATATATATATCAGATTTTGTGTAGGTGTGTCTATGTGTGTATTCTATTGGTTCTATTTTCCTAGAGAAACCTGTCTAATACACCGATTAAATATGCCCATTGATTGTAAGGCAGGCCTAAATTCTAGGAATGTCAAAATGAAAAACTTGTGCTTCTTAGAATTCAGGGAATAAGGTCACTGTAATTAGTATAATAACTTCCAGTGTACTGAGGACTGCCAAGGAAGACAGGGGATGCTATTGGAATCAGTGCAGAAATACCCACATGAACCTGGCAGGGTCAGAGCACTGGGTAAGCAGAAATGAGAAGTATTAGAAGGCATTGCCAGCCAGAAGACAAAATGGGCTCAAGTGGCAGAAAAGAAAGGAAGCATTCTGGTAAAGAACAAGGAACCTGCGTGTGCTGTCCACAGACACTCCCACCACTCAAAGCCATGACCAACTCACACTGTCCTGAAGGCCAGCCTCCTGCATGTGGCCCACCGGCCTCTTCTCCAGGCCCTGGAAGAGCAGAGCATCTCACCAGTGGGTGAAGGTCTCCAGCTTTTGCATCTGAGACAGAAAGCTGTGAGCCCACATTCTACTTGCACAATGCCAAAAGGGTTAATTCCCAACATCCACCTCTCTCCCCAACCCTGTAAGTAGTGGCAATCTTTTCTAATCATTTCCATTTCTATTCCTCTTTAATTCTCCCACTCCCCTCTTTGTTTTCATGACCTGTGGGAACCTGAACTGCAGCTGGAGGTAGAGACTGCCTTTATACTTAAAGCAGATATTTAAGCAATTATCCTGTCACTGGGCCTTGCCTTGTCTCCTGCATATGGGTTGCTCCCAAGCAAGGCATTTGGTTTCTCCTTTGTTCCCAGTGCAGAGAGTAAAATTGTTCCAGAAAGCCCTTGCCCTTGAGCAGTGAGGCCGGGAAGATGGGGGTAAACTCTGCTGGGATCCTGGATGTCAGAAAGGAGGCAGGCAATTGTGACTTGAGCCACTTTTGGCCTCTTCGGCTCTGTCTACCCCATGCTGCACAGGCCATCTCCCTCCAGCAGCAAAGAGTCTGTGAGACATTCATGGCTGCTCCTCACCACAGAAGCTCAGGTGGTGGGAAGGCCAAGCCTGTGATGTAGAAAGTTCTGCCTGTTCCCCTATGGCTGCAGGTGCATGCGTGCTCTCCTCTAGGGCTCTCCTAACCCTGCAGGAAGACCCAGGGATCAGGCAGCCCAAGGAGAAGCAAGGATAGCCCCATCAGCTTTGCTGTGACCTGAATGTGTCACCTCCAAGAAGATGATCACAAAGAACCACTGGTATTGGTTTCCTATGGCTGTTGCAAAAAATGACCACAAACCGGATGGCTCAAAACAAGAGAAAATATATTCTTTTATAGTTTTGGAAGCCAGAAGTCCCAAACCAATAAAACAGGGATAAAATCAAGATGTCAGCAGGGCCACACTCTCTTAGAAGGCTCTAGGAGGGAACCTCTGCTTCTTCCAGCCTCTGGTGACTGCCAGCGTTCCACAGCTTGCAGCAGCATCATTCCAATCTCTGCCTCCTTTGTCAAATTGTCTTTTCCTCTGCATGCATCAAATCTCTCTCTGCCTCTGTCTGATAAGGACACTTGTGACTGCATTTAGGGCCCACCTAGATAATCCAGGGTAATCTCCTCATCTCAAAATCCTTAATATAATCCCATCTGCAAAGACTGCCATGTGAGGTAACATTCATAGGTTCCAGGGATTGGGACACGATGTTACAGTCTCACCAATGCAGCAGACTCACCACAATGTAGCAGTCTCTTGTGAGGTATCACCCAGAGTTCTTTGTCTCAAGACCAAGAGAATTAAGGAGTGTGGACACAAAGGGTGGGGTTAGAGTGAAAGTTTAATAGACAAAAGAAAGCTCTCCGCTGTGGAGAGGGTCCCTGGAAGAGGGACCCTCTGGAAGACGGTTGCTGTTTTTACAGCTGGATGCAAAGGCTTTTATAGGAAACCAATGAAGGCTGGGCATCTCATCTGAATAAGGTGCACATTTCTGGTAGCTCCACCCTGTCCTCTGAATGTGCATGCAGGCTCTTAGCTTGAGTTACTCCATATTGCTTTGTTCCCCTTACTGCACATGTGTCAAGGGAGGGAATTTTCCACTGTGGGCAAGTCCCCCTGTGCAAGTTCCCTTATCTGTGCCTGCAGGCTGTTCTTTTGTTTGACATGATTCATCTGCAGACCCACGCTAACTGCAGACCCACGCTAACTGCCGGCCCACGCTAACTGCCGGCCCACGCTAACTGCCGGCCTGAGTTTTTTCCTTTCTCCTCTCTCACTATCCCTCCCTACAGCAATCTTATGCCTGCTTCTCTCAGAGTAAGAGATGGGACCAATAGATAAGGTGGGATGGACCTCTTTCCTATCCTAAATTCCTAGGGTCTTACCAGATAAATAAGGACCAGCTCCTTCACAGTCACGAAGGACAAAGAGAAGAGAGTGGAATGGTTGGGCTTTAGTGCCCCATTGTCAAAAACACTGAATTAGGTCAAGAAAAGATGTCTAGGCTTAATCTTATACAAAATTATTTACTAACAATGTGGCTTCCGACGAGTTAACCTGATGTCTCTACGCTTTGGCTCCCAAACACATAAAATGGGCACAATAATCCCTACCTCCATAAGGAGTCATTAGGACTTATTTCGCATTCACTGTGTGCTGGATATCATGGTGAGCACTTTCCAAATATTTTCTAATCCTTACGGAGATTCATAAATTAAGGATTATTATCCTCATTTTACAGATGAGTAAATAAAGATTCAGAGAAATTATGTAATACGCCCTGGGATCACACACCTTAAAGTCACTCACAGAGACTTACTTTGTAGCCAGGCCTGTCTGATTCCAAATCATAAGACAATTAACCCAAAGAGAACTTAGCCCCAGTCCTCATTCCTGGGACCCATTAGAATCACCTGGGGAGCTTCACATGTGTGGCTGTGCAGGGCCATCCTGACCAATTGAATCAGGATCTCTGGGGATGGGGCGCGGGCATTTGTTAAAAGCCTCCCAGGTGACCAATGTGCAGTTAGGGCTGAGAACCTGTCAGATACGTGAGCCCCTCCCCCTCCTCATGCTGAGTGAGGGCCGTGGTCCTTCTCTGCAGGCTGGTTGGTCCCAACTGCACATCCTCGGTCAGCCCTTCCTGATAACTTTATCTTGTTCTAACAACGGAAGCCTTCCCTGCTGAACAAAGAACATCCTCAATTATTCATTCATTTATTTACTTGTTTATTGAATGAGTACAAACTCCATACTGCTTTCTTTCCAGCCCCTCCCACAGTACCTGACTCTTAGTAGGCATTTGGTGAAACTCATTATTTCATTCAGTGTCTACTGCAGGTCAGGCATTATAAAGGTTTCCTTGTTATGTATCCCTTAGATATGTTTTCTTTCCCATTTTGTCTAACCTTCTCCGCCCCATGAGGACAGGTCCCCTGACTCCTAGTGTGGGCCTGACCCTGCTGTGCCTATTTCCTGCCTTTGCCACTTGTGGAAGGTTGAAACATGGCCCCCCAAAAGACATCCACATCCCAATTCTTGGAATCTGTGAATGCTACCTTATTTGAAGCAAGAGTCTTTGCAGATGTGATTAAGTTAAGGATCTTGAGATGGGAACTCTCCTGGATTATCTGAGTGGGCCCCAAATGCCATCACAAGTGTTTGTAAATGAATGATACATAAGAAAGAGAGGCCAACAGAAGAGGGGACAGCAATGTGACCCTAAGGCAGAGGTTGGAGTGATGCGGCCACTTGCCACAAAATGCCCACAGCCACCAGAGGCAAAGATTCTTCTCTAAACCCTCCAAACGGAGTGTGGGCCTCATGACATCCTGATTTTGGCCCAGTGATACTCACTTCAGACTTCGGGCCTTCAGAACTATAAGAGAATAAAGTCTGTGGTTGCTAATTTGTTACAGCAGCCACAGGAAACTAATACAATATTTATCCTGATATTTTACCTTGTGCCCACCTCAGAGCTCTAACCAAACCAAGCCTAACCCCCAACACCTGGTCCACTCCATGCCAAGTTATTTTCCCACATCATCATTCCAGAGGGGCTTTTAATCTTCCTGCTGACTCCTGAGAGCAAGGGCCTAGGTTTCCTTGCTAGGCCAAAGGTCAGACTGTCAGATGCAAAGTTTAGAGTTTGTAGGACAAGACTCTGGGTGAAGAAAAGTGGAATACAAGACTGATACCAAGGAGCCATCAAAACAAGCAGGCTAGTCCCTTCCATGGACAGCCCAACAGAATAGTTCACGTCCTGGAGAGTCCTGGGGCGTAGGGATACACAGAAATAAAACAAGCTTGGAGACTAAAGTACAAAGTCAGAACTTCACGTTCGCCCCATGCCACAACTTCTCTGTAGCCTCACCATTTCACCTTTCCCTACAAGGATCATGGGTCTACCTTCTGTGAAGTCTCTCACATTTACACGGCATTTACTGCTTTTGAAAAAGATTTCCACATCCATCACTTTATTTGAGATCCACCCTGTGAAGTAGGTGGGAGTGTTACCGTCCTATTTTACAGCAAAGGTCAGAAGACTGAACTGAGATTGGACAGTTTGGGAAGTTAATGCAACAATCAGTCTAACACAACAGCAGGTCTGCTTACCTGCATCCAGTTCGCCACCCACTTCACTTCACCTCTTGCCTTCTGTGCCTCCAAGGCTTCAGTACAAGAGGTCCAAGTATAGAGAAGTTAACAGACCAGGCAGGGTGACCAACAGCTCACTCTTCTACTCACTCCGTAGAAGCTCATACTTCTACTACACTTAATCCTCACAACAGCCCTAGGAGGCAGGTACTATTCATTATCCTCATTTTGTAAATGAGGGAACTGAGGCACAAGGAAATTTACCAATTAGCCCAAGTTTTAATGGGTAGCACGTGGAGGAGCCAGGCTTTGAATCCAGGCAATTTGGCCCCAGAGTCTGTGCTCGTAGCCCAAAGAGAGCTAATGTAGTACTGCAAGAACTATTATCTTTGAGCTGGAACTTCTCAAAATATATTATAAACCAATGATGTTCTAAGCATTCTTCAAAACAAAGAACCAAAGGCAAAATGAAACTAAATTAGCCCTTTAGAATGAAAGTGATATTGCTTTGAAATTCCTGTTGGAAACTCTTTCCACCAGATGTGTCCATTTGTAATGTGGTCATTATTAGCCACACATGTTTGGGGCGCACGCGCACGTGTGTGTGTGTGTGTGTGTGTGTTAGTTCATGTACTGTGAGATGAGTGGCAGACTCTCCAGATGGTTCACTAGAAACCTTACTTCAGGGCTCCCCCTGTGCTTCTGCTCCATCAAAGGGACTTTGAGTTTGGAGTTTGAGTAAATTAACAACATCCCTGTTCTTTATTTATCTCCCTTCTGACTGTGATAAATAGCCCTGGGGAATCCTTCCTATTTCTGGGTTGAGAAAAAAATGAAACATCTCTGCCTACATTTTACACCAATATGGTTCGTAGAGTATTTATTATAAGCTAGCTGTATTCTAGTGGTATAGTACATGCTTTCAGTCTCCCAAAAGTAATAAGTGTGCTTATCACCATCATTTCAAAGCCTTACTAATTACTTTAACCAGGTAGGGCAGGATGCCACCGCTGTGTAGAAATAACTGTAACTTCCCTATAAGAACTGGCAGTAAAACTCATATGTCCAATGCATACAGCCTACATGAAAGAATATGCTGACACTGGCTGAAAGATGGGTTTGGGAGGTCTCCCAGTCTAATCTCTATCATACAGATCTGAAACTGAGGTCCAGAGATAAGAAATGATTTGTCCAGGATTTCTCAGCAACAGAATAGCAGTGCCTGCTTGTATTGGCACATTAGGTAACTTAGATGAACCTTCATACAGAGAATAATCAGAAAAGCTGGGCAATATTTAAAAAATTATCTGGCACAAGAGATGTTCCAAGTCAGGGAAGAATTAGAAGACCAAGACTGAGAGAATAAAAAGGAAACCCAGAGAAGTCAGTCTGAAATTTTAGACTACTTTTCCTCCTGACTCTAGAGGATCAGTCAATTCCAGTCGAGGTGTCTGAGAAGTTTGAGAGTAAAATGTTAACAGACCTTTTGACAGACTATCTTGTGGATATGAAAAATATATATATATATATGTTCAGGACCCACCAGAAGTGAGGGGCTGATAAACTCCTGAGCTTTGGGTTGGGACATGAAAGGGACATAAGCTTACCCAAGGAGTCAGTTTGAATAAAAAAATAGACTAGATCTCACTGGACTAAAATCCAGATTTGAGCCATTTATGCCTAATTATATTAAGGTGGTATTGAATTTCAAAGGGATGGTGACTTTCAGTACGATGCAATTTAAATCCTCTCTAGAGGAAGATAACTGTATGCTTAGCCTCAAATTATCTCTAATTTTTATATACAATACATAGTACCCAATCAAAAATAACCAGAAGGACTCAGATAATAGAGTTTTCAGACTCAGACTTCAAAATGACTATGCCTAATATATTCAAGGCATTTAAAACCAAGATGAAAAATTTTGCCAATCAACTGGAAACTATTTTAAAAATAAGAAAATAAAATTTCTAAAACTAAAAAATACAATAACTAAAATTTTGAAATCATGGATGGTTTTAAGAACAGATTAAATGGAATTGAAACGTTAATTAGTAAGAGGGATTAAGAGAGAAAATAGGTTGGAAGAAATCGTCCAGAAGAAAGCACTGAAAGATAAATGATGGAAAATAGAAAAAAGAACATATGATATAAATTAGGACCTATTGCATAGAAAGAAAATATCCAAGTAATATTTGTTGTCATAGAAAAAAAGAGAGAAAGAATAGAGGAGGAGCAATTTTAATTTAATTTTTAACTTTAGAGCATTTTTCAAAGCTGCTGAAAGATAAAAAGGCACAAATTCAAGAAGTACTTAGCATGAATCTTAAGCATGATTTTTAAAAAGTTAAATCTTAGCTACACATCAGAAAAAAACTGATAATTAACCAAAAAATAGAGGATTCTTTAAAAGAAAAATTACAGAAACAAAAATATAACTCACATCTGACCTCTCATCAAAGAAAACACAAGCCTGGCAGTAAAGCAATAGTATCATAAAAGTGCTGAGAAGACAACTGCCATTGTATAATCCTATACCCAGCTAAAATATCCTTCAGAAAATGTCAGTGTAATCAAGATATTTTTCACACAACAAGACATAGAGAATTTATCAGTAGACTTGAACTAGAGGAAATGTTTATAAGCAGTAGCAAATTGATTCCAGATGGGAGCTTAAAGGCGCAATAAGACATGAAGAGCAACAGAAATGATAAACAAGTGGATAAGCTAAGTGAGCAGTTACTACATAAAATAATAATAATACTATCTTGCAAGATTTAATATATGTGTCAATGAAAATTTGTGGTCATAGCAGCATACAAGTTGAAGGTGGAAAATATAAAGTGCTTTAGGGCCCTTGCTTTATTCAGTAAGTGATGAAAGCTCCAATTTCTGTTATAGTTGTTATATTAAATATATACATGTAAATTTTAATAACCACTATAATTATAAAAAAGAATATACCTACAACAATCACAAACATATAAATGGCAAGCTAATAGAGATAGAAATGAAATCATAAAGGAATAGTAAGTCCAAAAGAGTGTAAAAAAGGAGAGAAAATGTAACATCATAGGTAAGACAAACAGAAAACAGTAAGACTGTAGATTTAAACTCAAATAGATCCATAAATGCAATAAAAGGCAAATGGACAAAATGCTCAAATTAAAAGAGAAAGATTATCAGAGTGGATTAAAAACCCAAAACCCCCCCAAAAAATGTGTGCTGCTTACAAGTGACACTCATTGAATGTAATCATAGAAAAAGGCTGAAAACATGGGAAAAGATACACTATGCAAATACTAGCCACAAAATGCTGGCAAAACTAAGTTAACATCAAACAAGTAGAATGTAAGGCAGGAATGATTTGTTGAAATAATCAGGGACACTTCACAACGATAAAAAGTATTCAGTTGACCAAGAAAGTACATAATTCTAAATTCACACGTAGGTATTAATATAGCTAGTCACCAGCGGGCTAGGTCCCAACTGAGGAGAAAAGAATACCTTTGGCTTCAGAGAATCCTCTTAAATGAAGACAAAAACAGAAAAAAAAGAGGAAGAAAAATGGAAAATAGATTAGGAGAGTCATGGAGATAGGAAAGAGATGCAGAGAGAGAAATTAAAAAGATAGTTGAATATGGAGAAAAAGTCTAGGGAAAATGAAAGAGAGGGAAAAAAGAAGGCTAGAAAGGACAGAGAGCAAAAACCAAAAGTAAAGTTAAAATGTGTTGAGAGAAAAAGTATGAAGTCATTGAGATTCCACAAATGCACCTCCTTCAAGGAAGCTTAGCTCTTCACACCCAGGGTCAGACTTTCCTGTGGCACATCAAGTGATAACTGCCTTCATTAATTGCAAATATCAAAATCAGAAATCAAAAGCAGTCATCACCATAACCCGCTTTCTGACCTCAGAACTTGCATACAAATTGTGGTGTTCTCCATGTCATAAGAGCAAGAACAATCATGCATTTCCTTTCTGCCCAGAAAAGCCAAGAAGTCACAGATTACGCAGCCAAGCCCTCACCCAGCCAGACTGCCAGGACCAGGTCCTGTGTATGGTCTTGTCAATGGTGAAACCAGTGAGGCCTAAAGTCAGGACTCAAACCCTGAATTCCACTTTTGGACCGTTTTTCACAGATGCAAGTTGACTCCTGGGTAAACAGGCTAGGGAAGATGATTTTGTAGCAAATCTATTTCTGCTGTGCCCTATCTGCATGCAATGTTTGCTCTGCTTTGTTGTGCTCAAAAGTGCTTTGGGGATTTGAAGTTTTTTGCTGGGACGAGTACGTGAGACAGAAGAGTCATCATTCTTTAAGCAGAGAGATTTTAATAACAGTTTTGAAAACACTGACTGGTGTGCAGGGCCTGCAGCTGTAAGAACTCTATTGATCCCACTGACATGGTATTTGTAAAACTTATGGCTTCTTGAAGGATTCATTCATTTATTTAACCAGTAATGGTGAGCAAGGCAGATATGACCCTACCCTAACAGAGCTTACATTCTAGTGGGGAGAACATGAATAGTCAAACAAAGCAATTACCACTTTTTATGAGACATCAGGACAGAGAATAACTGGAAAGAGGAGAGAGCCCCCTTTGGAGAGGGTTGTCAGGAAAGGTCTCTTCGAGGAGGTGACACCTTGGCCAGGTGTAAAGGAAGTGAAAGCGAGCCACGTAAGAGCTAAAGACAGCTTTTAGCAAGAAGGGAAGCATGCGAAAAGGCTAAGGTGAGAAGGGAGGCTTTGGTGTGTTTGAGCACTAAGAGCCAAGTCCTGCCCGTTGGTGTGCAGAGGAGGTGCCATTTCAGGGACCATCATGGTGGAGATTATACAGAGCCTGCAGGCAGTGGTCAGGAGTTGGGTTTCACCATGCCAGCCATGGAAAGTTTCCAGGAGCTTCCAGGTAGAGGAGTGACTTGATCCATTCAACAACTGCAAAAGTGACAGCTCTCAAGGGCAGCTGCAGAAGAAAAACTGTGAGATTTGAAGAACTTCCTGGCTAAGAGTGGCTGGCACCAGAGCCAGTAGGTAAGCAAGTCCCAAAAGCCTCCCTGCCCCAAGGCTCCAGAAGCCCAGCCTTTTTCAGTTGAGATGGTCTAAGAGAGATGGATGTTCCTTAGGGAGAGGAGAGCCTGGACCAGTGACTCAGAGGTTGTTCTTGTGACTGTAATTACACTGCTGAGGTTAATCCCAGACCCAGTGCTGTCACAGTACTTCTGAGCATTGATTCTGTCCAAAGGTAGGCAGCTAAGTTTTACCCAGTAAGGAGATACTACAGGGTTAAGCCAGGTAGACTATGAACCTCAACCAAGTGAAACAAATAGAAGCCAACTTTGAGTAGAGAGACAGAGGAGATGTTGGTGTGGTCGAGATTTTGGACCAATATTTCTCTAGTGTGGTCCATGACTCATCTGCATCAGAATCAACTAAAAGACTCGCTAAGAATTCAGACTCCTGGTTTCATACAATTCAGATCTGCTGAATCCAAATATGGCTTTGAGTTTGGAAGGGACCCTTTGTGGCAAATGCATCCTTGCCTGTCACATCATTGGAATAATATATCATAAATATAGGAAAACACTATTGAATATGTCCTGTTAGTTTTCCAGACCTCCAACGATCCCTGAGCATCCCTCTTATCTTAATGAGTCTCAAGGTGAATTTACAGAACTATGAATATTTAAATCCAGATATATAATTTAATCTATTTTGTTTAAAAATAATGTTGCTTGCCATAAAAAAGAATGAGTTCATGTCCTTTGCACGGACATGCATGAAACTGGAAACCATCATTCTCAGCAAACTAACACAGGAACAGAAAACCAAACACCGCATGTTCTTAGTCATAAGTGAGAGTTGAACAATGAGAACACATGGACCCGGGGAGGGGAATATCACACACCCACCAGGGCCTGTCGGGGGATGGGGGGCAAGGTGAGGGAGAGCATTAGGACACATACCTAATGCATGTGGGGCTTAAAACGGGTTGATAGGTGCCACAAACCACCGTGGCACATGTATACCTATGTAACAAACCTGCACGTTCTGCACATGTATCCCAGAACTTAAAAATAAAAACATAATAATAATAATGTTGCTTTAATATGCTTGTGTTGTTTCCTAACAGCTCTGAGATATAACTGTTGTACAATAAACTATATATTTAAAGTGTATGTGTGATAAGTTTGACACAGAAATACATCCATGAATACATCACCACAATTAAGACAGTGAACACAGCCATCACCACCAAAGGTTTCCTCATGCCCCTTGGTAATCCCACTCTCTGGCCCCTCCCCCTCCTTCACCCCATTCCAGACAACCACTGATCTGTTGTCTGTCACTGCAGATCAGTTTGCACTTTCTATATGTTTTATAAATAAAATCACACAGTATATCCTCTTCTTTTTGTCTGGCTTCTCTTATTCAACATAATTATTTGGAGATACATCCACACTGTGTGTATTAATAGTATATTTTTATTGCTAGGTAGTGTTCTATAGTACAGATATGCCACCATTTGTTTATCCATTCACCTGTTGATGGACAGCTGAGTTGTTTAGAGTTTTTGGCAACTTCAAATAAAGATGCTGTGAACATTCTGGGACAAATCTTTACATAGAAAAAGGCTTGCATTTCTTGCTGGTATGTACCTAATGGATGGGTCCTCTGGCAGATGTACATTCAACTTTTAAAGAGGATCGAGGGGCGGAGCAAGATGGCCGAATAGGAACAGCTGCAGTCTCCAACTCCCAGCGCGAAGGACACAGAAGACCGGTGATTTCTGCAT